>NC_141023.1:40292500-40545000 GCF_052040795.2 Danio rerio | reverse complement strand
TGAAGGGCTATCTACCTCTTCCCCTTAGCCCTGCGCCTTCAAGCTAACGAGAATTGGCTTAGGGGAAGGGCTAAGGGGTAGACATGGGATTGGGCCATACTCTCTTGATTTGATTCTGAGCTTAATTTTTAACAGCAGAAGGCGCTGTATGCATTACAAATAGGTGTAGTCAGTATTCCTTGCAAATACCACTAGAAACCAAAAATAATTAATGATAAGGTAAGGAAAGGTTTAAGCAAATTACAAGAATGTTCAAATTACAAGCTGTGTTTGGATTAATCTCATAACTCGGTCAAATGACAATTCATGGACAACTGGAAAGGCTTGACCGCATTTCTAGGACCCTCTTCCTTTTCATTTCCAATTACTCGTCATTCAGTGGACCTTTGGAAAACATTTATTGGTAAACAGTGCCTTTCATTATCCAAATCATATAGCAATAAGAAAATAAGAGCCCTGTTTTAGGAAGGTTCTGTTACTGTGCCTTATGTATGTCATATTAGAATGGTTTTGTAAATGATATTTCCTGGAACAAAGTTTGGTTATTACCCCACAAATGTATTATGACAAACAAAATAAGTTACCTTTAAATTGATTCATAGATGCTATTCAGACAAGTGTACTCTTTAAAGGCTTAAGAATGATATTAACACCAACTGTTCTTTTTGCTTAGTGAATCCTGAAACTTCTGTTCATTTATTTTAGAAATTGCCCCCCAGTCAATGACATTTTGGTGTGATGTTCTTGATTTTATAAAATATTATGTGAAGGCAGATTTTGAATTTACATATAAGAATGTAATCTTTAATTTCCATGAATGCAAAAAGGAAAATAATACTTATTTCATAAACTTGCTTTTTGTTGGCCAAATTTTATATTCACACAAGCAAGTTTTGTAAGTGTAAACCTTTCTTTTCTAAAATTAAAATTAAAAATGTATTTTGAGTCTATTGAGGAATCAACAAACTTAAAAGCAATTCAAACAAGGACTTTGATGAAGGGCTTTGCACTTGTGTTGGACTAAATGACTGAAAACCGCTGGATCATTGTTGTTTGATTGATGATATTTGTTGTTCATGTTTTTCAAGCATTAAAAAAAATCAAGGGCTCTTCCTCATAAGTATTGTGTGTACTGTACAAATCTAGCCTAAAGTGCCATCAGCTGTTTAAAACAAAGCTCAGAATCGATTCAACATAGAATAGCAATGCAATTTGAAAATCTCAGAAGCGATGCCGAATTTATTTTGCAAACGTTTTTTCTTTTTGCCACATCTCCAATTGTTTATGTATTTATTCATAATTAGAAAATGATAATTTTACTGCAAAAAAAATCTGAAAGCTTTTTCTTTACCAAAAAAAAATAGTGGTTTGTTTTTAGAAGTAATGTCAACCTTAAATGAATTTTTCCTTAAAACATGCTAAATAATCTGCCAATGGGGTGAGTAAAATAATCTTGCTTTCGGTTTGAAATAAGATTATATTACTTACCCCTTTGACAGACTAGTTTGCTTGTTCTATGGAAAAGCTCTCTTAATTTTGACCTAGTTATAAAAACAAAACAGTACTTTTAATTGTCTAGAAGATGCTTCTTGTTTTATTATTTTTAGATATTTAGGTTAGAAACAAGACAAGTCAGTTTTAGTTTACATGTATTTGTAGTACTGTTTCTAGTTTTTTTTAAATCCTTCTTTCTTTTTTGTTTTCCTTTATTTCAGATCATTTTCAATGGAACGTTTTTCACTTTTTTTATGTCCAATAATTGCATTTAATTTCAGCTTTGTTTGCGATAAACAATTGAAACCATCCACTAACATCAGATATATACTTAATTTAATTTAGCTAAAGCAAGTAACCTATTATTTTCATCTTTGCTAGCTCTACTAAAAAGAGCACAGATCATTCAGTTACAGCACCAAGGTAAGTTACAAGTGAAACGACAGATAAGATCAGTCTCAATCCAAAGTGCTTTCCTTTCTAAAAACAATCAAATGCTTTCGACATTTCTCCAATCAAAATCAGTGGGCTTTTCTGATCCTGTTATTCTGGGGTCCATCATAAGAAATAAGTTGCTATATGTATCAAATTGATTTAGAATTTATGATTATGTTTGGAATGAAATGCTAGCATGCTATCGGCAGTGTAAATCCTGTAAACAGCCTACTTTTTGAATATGATAGTGCAGTATATACAACAATAAAGCACAACAGCCGTGTTTCAGAAGTAAAAACTCTATTTTCTCAATTAGGAAAATAATTTAAAGAATAAGTACGATCGCCTCACAGCAAGAAGGTCGCTGGTTTGAGCCCCGGCTGAGTCAGTTGGCGTTTCCGTGTGGAGTTTGCATGTTATGGTATCCGTGTTAGCGTGGTTTTCCTCCAGGTGCTCCGGTTTTCCCCACAGTCCAAAGACACGTGCTATAAGTTATTTGAATAAACTAAATTAGCTGTATGGTGTGTAAATGCAAGAGTGTATATGTGTTTCTCTGTGTTGGATTGCGGCTGGAAGGGCATCTGCTGCGTAAAACATGTGCTGGAGAAGTTGGCGTTCATTTCGCTGTGGCGACCCCTGATTAATAAAGGGACTAAGCTGAAAAGAAAATGAACGAATGAATGAATTTGATAAATTCAGAATATATATATATATATTATATTATAGAATATATATATATAAATTCAGAATAGTTGATAAAATTTTAAAGACGGATAGTTGTCGAGCTTCAAAGCTGTTAATAAATCTATTTTATTAACCCACTTTTGGTGGGTTTTCATGAATTCATCTTAGTCTGTCATGTTTAAAAATGGAATTTGTACTAAAAATCTACATTACACATGGTGCTGTAGAATTTTTTTTCTTTTTGTCTAATTTTTGTGTGCTGCTTCTCTTCAAACCAAAGTTTGTAATGTTGTAATTAATTTAATTTGAATCTGTAGTTTTTAAATATCTTTATGGAAAGTTAATGAAATAATTGGGCAGGCATAAATGAACTCCGTAAACATTTCATATTATGTTGTTGTCACATGATCCCACTATATGTTTACTTTTGTGTGTGGCATCCATTTACTCTTTGGAGAACTAAAAACTGTTAGAAGCTCTTAGTAACTGTTAAAATGGTATTTAAATGTATGAATGTGTATAATAAAATAGTCTGAATGTACTATATTTGTCAAAACTTGTGTCACTTCAGAAGTTCATACATACTTCTCACACTGTTTTTGCGGTACAGTAAGGAAGTATGCATATTAAAATGCAGACATCTCTACTTTTTATTTATTTGTAATTTTAACATTTGGTCACAATTTTAATAAGAATCTTTATTTATGCCAACAAGAACATTGTAATAAATATGTGTGGTCTGTTTGTATACTGCACTGTTTATTGTTTAAATCATTTGGATGTTCAGAAAATGTGCATAGTGTCCACACTATACATGCTGAATACTGTACAAAAAATAAATATGTTGTAGTAGATCATTCCAAACATAATCCCTGTGTCCTTTCATATGCTGGTTGAGGTGCTCTGGGTGCTGTACTATACTGTACTGTACTGTACTGTGCTGTTCTGTAATGTGCTGCTGTGCTATTGGTGCAGATGATCGCTCTGAGGTGGACAGTTCGGTGATGTCCATGGTGTCGGCCACATCTTCCTCCAGCAGACTCCTTCCTCCCAAAGAGAGACTCAGAGAGAAGGCTTTCGAGTACTGCCAGCGTCTCATTGAACAGAGTGACCGCAGTGAGTACAACTTGCGTTGAATGATAATTGAATTGTGATAGTAAAAGTTCTGATATATTTCTTTTTTCCCCACAAATAGAACCTCTAAAGAGGACAGATACTGAGCTACAGAAAGCTGTAAGCACCCCTTTATTACCTCACATTGGTTTTGTACAATTTATAGCCTGTTTAGATTTGGTAAGATGGTATTATCATAGAATAGTTTTATTACAATTGTTTCTATTTGTGTGTATATATATATATATATATATATATATATATATATATATATATATATATATATGTATATATATATATATATATGTATATATATATATATATATGTATATATATATATATATGTATATATATATATATATGTATATATATATATATATATATATATATATATATATATATATATATATATATATATATGTATATATATGTATATATATATATATATATATATATATATATATATATATATATATATATATATATGTATGTATATATTATATATATATATATATATATATGTATATGTATATATATACACACAAATAGAATATATATACATATATATATACATTTTTTTTTTTTTCAAATGTAATGTTTTCCTGTGAAGGCAATCCTTCAGAGGTCACACTAGTAGTAAGATATGATGCTCAAGGATGGATAAGAAAAGTTCTAAAGAATGACTAATTTTGAAATATAGATATTTATGAATGTTATTAATGTCACTATTTTAGCAAATTAATACTCCATTAGAATGAAAAAAATGTAAATAATAAGATTTAATTAGAAAATATTGCTGTTGTTTTAAGTTTTTACATTTTCAGTTGCATTTGAGTTAAAGGTGCTGTATGTAAATAGTCTTCTAAAGCGTAAAAATAGCATAACATGTTTACTGATATTTAAGAAACATTCCAAGTGCCAACATACTTGTTTATCTGAAAAACAATGCTGAAGTCCCATATTCTGCTTTGAAAATTTCTATTACGTGCCAGGTCAGAACGCTGTCTTTGTTTTGGTCATTTAACCCACCCACTGCCAATTTAGCCAATTATATTTCAGCACCCCGGGTTGCCTTGTGAGAAAAACTGTGTATTTCATTTATTCATTCAGTCAGAAAGGCTCTCAAAGCATGCGCCTGTGACCCTGCCAGTCCTACACCACCCAACACGCTCCGAGCTGGGATCGGACCGGCGACCTTCCGCATGGGAGTCGATTGCTCTAACAAGGAGGCTAAAGACCATGGCCTCTAGTGCTGGTTGCTAAAGCACCTACTGGCTGGCCTCCGTTACACACCTGTGACCAAAATGTAACCTCTAGTGGACAGTAGCAGACTCCAAAATAAGACGCAGATTCAGAGTTCCACATGAGGTTATTAATTAGCAAATAATACAAATATTATGAACGTAAACATTAGGTGATCAGGTTATCTTGTAACCCTGTGTCCTAACAACATGCTACATAAAGAGAAACGCAGTGATGAGCAATTGTGCTCATTACCAGACAAAACACGACAGAAATTTAAATTAATCCATTTAGAAGCACAAAATAGTGCACTTACTGCACTCCAACGAAATAAGGTTTATAATTGTAAATAATACATATTAAACATTTAACTTTTAACATTATTAAATGAGTCACTGATATGTGTTGGTTTGCATTATTTCACAGATCTAAAGTTCAATTTCAAACGTTTTTTTTTATTTTCAAGATCTGAGGTGAACTGTCTTCTGCTGCTTTCAGTAGTTTGGCAGTAAATGGCATGCAAAATGGTGTTCATACTCACATTGTGTTAGCATTTAACACTAAATAAAGCCCATGAGGTTTACCTGAGGTGATCATTATCAGTTTGTCCTGTTGTTCAGCTGCAAGAAATAGAAGCCATTTCTAATAAATTTTTGGTGTTGGTTAGGACAAAAATTGATATGAAAAATACTCTGCCTATCATGTGCCATTGCCTTTATTTAAAACACGATTTAAATCAGCCTTTCTGCCAATCTTGCAACCTGCACTTGCGTTTTTGATACAGGAATGTGATACCTAGTTCAACCACTGGGTGTCAGACTTGCAACCTGCACCTTTAAATGTCGATTGAATATTTCAGTTTTTAAATTGTTATGCTTACAATAAAAATTGAAATGAAAATTTGAATTTGAAATTTGAAAATAATTCAAAATACACTGCAACACTCTTATATTAATTGGTTAAATCACAATTCAACCACATAGTGTATATTCTCATTGAATGATTTGACAGACATGTTTATCCAGACTAAAGTTAAGTGACTGTTTATCTGTTGCATAGTGTATCGTTGAGTCTGTATCAATAATGGATATCATCTGTGGTGAGGATCCTTCATATGTGTACCGTGCCTTTCCCTGCATCAAAGCGCTGTATGGCAGGCTGAATGGAGACTTTGCCTATGCTCGAACCCTGCTACCCATCGCTCAGTTCTACCTCAACCACAGTAAGTACATAGACTGTTACGCCTCAATTAGTGTGATGTATGAATCTCAGTATCTGTGTCTCTTTCTTCTCAGGTGAGACGGCCGCGGTGGACTCTGAAGCTGTTTTCTGCCAACTCTTCGGCCACTGTCCCGCTGAGCAGTTCAACGAGCCCATGCTCGCATTTGAGTTTGTCCAATTCTGCCTTCTCAATTCCAGCGTTCTGCAGGACAGAGTGGCCAACTACCGCCAGAGCTTTCCAAACCTCCTAAAGGTAGGATGCATAAGCTAAATCTAAACAAAGTGCAAAGTAAAATAACATCTCTGGGAAACATAACTAAACAGTTCTTTTATGTTTTGCTCTACAATGTAAATTACAGACACCCATATCTAAATTTAATGCTGGTATGTATGGTTTAAGTCAGAATTATTAGCCCCCCTGTTTATTTTTTTCCCAATTTCTGTTTAACGGAGAAGGTTTTTTTTTTACACATTTCTAAGCATAATAGTTTAAATAACTCATCTCTAATAACTTATTTTATCTTTGCCATGATGACAGTAAATAATATTTGACTAGATATTTTTAAAGACACTCCTATACAGCTAAAAGTGACCTTTAAAGACTTAACTTGGTTAACTAGGCAGGTTAGCGTAATTAGGCAAGTTATTGCACAACGATGGTTTGTTTTGTAGACTATCAAAAAAAAAAAGCCTAAAGGGGCTAATAATTTTGACCTTAAAATGTTTATGAAAAAATTCAAAACTGCTTTTATTCTGGCCGTAATAAAAGAAACAAGATTTTCTCCAGAAGAAAAAATAATATCAGACATACTGTAAAAATTTCCTTGCTCTGCTAAACATCATTTAGGAAATATTTTAAAAAGATGAAAAAACTCAAAGGGGGGCGAATAATTCTGACTTCAACTGTTTATTATAAAAAAAATTTGTGCGTCTTAGCAAGTATAATAACGTTTGGAACATGTGTGCAGTTAATATTGCACAACACAATGATCAAGCATGATTTAAAGGGATAGTTCACCCATAAAAAAAAATCTGTCACAATGGAATCATCCTTCACTTGTCACAAACCTGTAAGAGTTTCTTTTTTCTGATGAAAACAAAAAAAAAAGATATTATAAAGGAACCTGTAACCACTTATCTCCATGGTATTTGGAGATCTTCTTTTGGTATAGCAGAAAATTTTGCTAAAAAAAAAAAGAAAGCAAAGAGTCGTCAATGGGAAATTAGTCTTCTGGTTTTTGAAATCATCTCTGGTCCACTCTAGACGTGATAATTTCATTTTTTTATAAGTTGTACCTGACTATAAACCTGACTGTTTAAACCAAATATGATGTCAGTAACTATAATGATAACAATAAACACATAATTATAAAAACAATGCAGATACAACATCAAAAAACAGACCATTTTTTAAAGGTTTTACTGCAGCCTGCTTATAATACACATGATGATAATGTCCTCTGTGTGGATGCTAATATAGTTATTCATTCATTCATTTTCTTGTCAGCTTAGTCCCTTTATTAATCCGGGTTCGCAACACCGGAATGTACCACCAACTTATCCAGCAAGTTTTTACGCAGCGGATGCCCTTCAATCACAACCCATCACTGGGAACCGTACACACGCACACACCACACTCATACACTACAGACAATTTTTAGCCAACCCAATTCACCTGTAAAGAAACCGGAGCACCCGGAGGAAACCCACACAAACACAGGGAGAACATGCAAACTCCACAAAGAAACACCAACTGAGCCGAGGCTCGAACCAGTGACCTTCTTGCTGTGAGGCGACAGCACTACCTACTGCGCCACTGCCTCACCTAATATAGTTATATTTATAGTTATTATTCTACATAAAACTCCAATTTTACAAATGTCAACCACCATTTATCCAACTGAATCTACAGTTAAATTATGGATGACACATGTGGTTTGCGGAACTTTCAACCAATATGTCATGAACAAATCATGTTAAGTTATAAGAGTATGCTACAAATAATTCATATTAAGCGAATTACGCTCTTAATTTGCTTAAGGGATCATGGGATGTAGTAAAAAGGTCAATAAACACATTGTTATCGTTCACTGATGTGGACACTTGTACAATGTACAGTAGCCAACCTTTTGAAGGGGATTAATGTTCTTGATGTGAGAACTGGATTTAAGTTGCACCAGGCCAAAACTGCATGCTTTGCATGGAATAAAAACCTCAGATAAGTGTTAACCTTTCGTTTATTTTAATACAGAAATAATGTAACTTAGTCTAATAGTAGCCCTAAACCTAGCCCTAAACCTAGCAATTTCTGGGAAATGTGCTAAACACCAAATGTTTTCTTTCCCTGTCAGTTCTTGGCGTGGAACAGCTCAGGACTGATTGCAGAGTTTGTGGAGCTGCTACCATCACTGGTAGCTCCAGATACAGCCATAGAGTTACTGCACACCATCCTGGATCTGCCCTGTTTAGCAGCAGCTCTGGACCTCCAGCAGAGGTACATCACTGTACTGTGTGCAGATCAGCTTTTTATCTGTGAAGTGATTGTGATTTGAGTTGTCATCATGCTGTTACAGATCGTCGTGCTATCAGGCTTCAGACCGTACAACATGGGACCAGCAGGGGGCGAAAGTGGCAGCTTGTTTGGAGGCTTTCCGCCAGCCGTCCTATAGGGGGCTCTTCCTCTACATCCTCAGGCCTGAGGCTGGCACTGGAGACACAATAGACAGGTCAAAGATATGAACATATCAATAAAACAATCTGATCAAATATAGTTTTTTTTATTTTTTTTTAAAGTGGTATGATAAAAATCCCCCTTTTCTCCGCATGAAAAGAGCAATAGAAACGTTCATTGTGTCAATAAATAAAATTAAATAATGTAATCTTTAATTTAGGATTCATTCATTCATTTTCCTTAGTCACTTATTTATCAGGGGTCGCCACAGCAGAATGAACCAACAACTATTCCAGCATATTTTTTTCGCAACAGATGTCACAACCCAGCACTGGGAAACACCCATAAACTCACACACACACTCATACACTGTGACCAATTTAGTCCATCCAATTCACCTATACCGCATGTCTTTGGACTTTGAGGGAAACTGGAGCACCCGGAGGAAGCCTACGCGACCTTTTTGCTGTGAGGTGACAGTGCTAACCACTGAGCCACCATGTTGCCCAGAATTTAGGAATTCCATTTCTAAATTTAAAATGAAGTTGCAGAATTCTAATTAGAGTGTAAATGTGCAGAATAGAAATAGAATGACATTCAAAGAAAATGAAACGATTACACAACTGTAAGCCTGGGGTCAGTTAGACTTTTAAAAATATTTTTCCGAAAGAAGTTGCTTATACTCACCATTCATTCATCCATCCATCATTACTGAAAAAAAAAACAATTATTAAAAAAAAATTCTACATATGTATGTATGTATATATATATATATATATATATATATATATATATATATATATATATATATATATATATATATATATATATATACACACACACACACACGCACATACATACATATCTATCTTTCTAGATACTATAGATGGATGGATATAGATAGATAGATAGATAGATAGATAGATAGATAGATAGATAGATAGATGGATGGATGGATGGATGGATGGATGGATGGATGGATGGATGGATGGATGGATGGATGGATAGATAGATAGATAGATAGATAGATATCTTAGTGTCTTGAAACACTGATAATAGTGTATGTTTCTTCAGATTTTAATCCAATGTGCTCCAATAGTCACTCCAAAAACTACTATTCCACCACCTGAATGTTGCATTTGGATAAAAGTGTGTTTTTAAATGTCAGCTTAAAGTAAAACTCTGTGATTTGCCTCATAGGCTAAAAGAGCTTCATCAGATTCTGGCTGATATGGCAGAGTGTCCGCGGGTGGTTCAGTGTGCTCAGATTGTTCCTGTGCTTCTGCATGTCTACTTCAACACAGTAACAGAGGTGAGAGTGAAAATAAAAAAAAAAACTGTTGTCAAAATCACTTTGTGGAATCACAGGCATCAAGTGAAGGACCCGTTTTTGTCCATCTGTTCTTATGTGTTTTTATTGTGTCTCATAGAAAGCTGATGAGAAGATGATGAACCAGCTGCTTCTGGTGTTACTGGAGAGATGCAGCCTGCTCTACAACATCAAAACATTTCATGTAGAGGTCCAAAGGTGAGGCATTTTAAAAAGATACTATATTATTTGAAAGATATTAATTTGTGTTATATTATATACAATTATAAGGCAAAATGATTATCCGGGGTATTTTTAATGGGGTGTTTAACAGAGCAAGGCAATGTTTTTTAAATATTTAAAAAGAAAAAAAAAATGGGATTGAATGTAAGCAGTTATTACATTTAAAATTGGGATCAATATTATTAGCCCCCTTAAGTATATTTCTTTCAATTGGCCACACAACTAAATACTCTTGTCCAATGACTTGTCTAATTAAGCAGATTAACCAAATATTAAAAGGGTAGTTCAAAACAGAAAATTCTGTCTTCATTTTATCTCCCTTCACCTGTCTGCGCTTTTTTTTGCCTGGTTAAAAAAAAAGAATATATTTTGAAGAATGTTGGAAACCTGTAACCCAGGGGTGCTCAATCCTGTTCCTGGAGATCTACCTTCCTGTACAGTTTAGCTCCTACCCTGATCAAACTCACCTGAACCAATTAATTAGGACCTGAAATCCACTTGATAATTACAGACAGGTGTGTTTGATAAGGGTTGCAACTGAAATCTGCAGGAAGGTAGATCTCCAGGAACTGGATTGGCCACCCCTGCTGTAACCATTGACTGCAATTGTATTTTTATAGTTTTTTTACTAGGAATGTCAGAGGCTACAGATTTCCAACATTCTTCAAAATTGCAGAGTGCTATACAGAGGCGTTGCTAGGGTCGAAAGGGATAAGGGGCTTAAGCCCAAAAAAGCCATTTGAATCTTTTTGGCTGGAGACTTCCGGTCTCATTTACTTCTATTTATTTTTAGACGTTAAAAAACGCTTGTTATGCTGTTTGATGTTGCAAACTTATGTTTTCTTATTATATTATTCTGCTTTGTATAGTCAGGAACACAGTTGTTTGAACGTTTTCTATTCCTTTTTGCTGTGTATTATTCCTAGTCATTTCCCGCATGGGCAACTGCATCAGAATTTTTTTAAAACAAGCGCACTTACGCATTGAAGAATAGGATCAATATTCTGGAATTTAATAATGATTATGCATCGTTTTGTTGCGATTGTAGGGCGTTCAGCACTCACCTGCAGGCCCTGTGCAAACACCACCCGCCACTGATTGTAGATCAGTCCAGGGAGATCCTAGATTTTGCAGGTTCCCCGACCAACATTTACAGTAAAGAAGACTTCTACACACATGTGGTGAGTTAAACTTGTAAGACATTGATTGTTAGTGTCATTATTGCTGCTGTGCTGACTGTGTTTACTGTGCAGGTGTGGGTTATTGGCGAGTATCTGTCAGTGTCTTATGACCCGCGCTGCAGGGTGGAACTGATCACCTCTTTCTTTGAGTGTTTGGAGGCTGTGCTATTCGAGATCACGCAGGTCCGACAGTCTGCCAGTCCACCCAGTTTCTCTCCACGCCTCATCACTGTGCTCATGACCACACTCGCTAAACTGGCCACACGCAGTCAGGATCTTATTCCCAGGTAAAACAACCTGCTACAACTCAATATATGTGTCATATGTTTTTTGCATTTCAAGTTGCATTTTCTTGACTGATTTAATGCATCAAATAACAATTGTGAAAATATCAAAATAAGGCATTCAGTGCACCAGATAGATTTATGTAAAAGTAAGTAAGTAAGTAAAGTTTATTTATAAAGCACATTTACTTCAGTTTGGCACTGACCAAAGTGCTGAACAAAACCATAGCACACACTCTAAAAGAGTAAAAATAACAATAAAAGTAATAAAAGAATAAAAGTATTACAGCAACAACCACAATAAAGATCAAAAGCCTGGGAATGCAATAGAATAAAAATGTGTCTTAAGTTTAGACTTAAAAATAGAGAGAGAAGAAGCACTCGTAATATCCGGTGGCAGCTGGTTCCACAAACGAGGAGCAGCGACTGCAAAGGCTCTGTTTCCTTTCAATTTAAGTCGTGACCGAGGAATTTGCAGTAAAATTTTATTTGTGGACCTAAGAGACCAAGGAGTTGACTGTAAGTTAATAAGTTCTGATATATAAGAAGGTGCTTGCCCATTCAGTGCTTTAAAAACAATAAGTAAAATCTTAAACTGAATTCTAAAATTAACAGGAAGCCAATGAAGGGATGCTAAAACTGGTGAGATATGAACATGTTTTTTGGTGCCTGTTAAAATGTCTAGCTGCCGCATTTTGAACCAACTGCAACCGTGCCAATGAGGATTTAGGGAGACCAACATATAAGGAATTGCAATAGTCTAGGCGGGACGTGATAAAAGCATGTATGACCTTTTCCAGATCTTGAAAGGAAAGAATAGATTTGAGTCTGGAGATGATCCTCAGCTGATAATAACTATTCTTAACCACTGAGCTAATTTGTTTTTCTAAACAAAGCTCAGAATCAAAGGGAAACACACTTGTTCATTTTTATGATCACTTATTTCTATGTTTTAAATACTTGCATGTTTTTAGCTGACTAATGGTAGTATATATATTAGCCCACCTTTGAATTTTTATTTCTCTTTTAAATAAGGAAGGAAAGCAAGGAAATTTTCACAGTATGTCTGATAATATTTCTTCTTCTGGAGAAAGCTATATTTGTTTTATTTTGGCTAGAATAAAAGCACGTTTTAATTTTTTAAAAACCATTTTAAGGTCAAAATTATTAGCCCCTTTAAACAAATTTTTTTTCTCAATAGTCTACAGAACAAACCATCCTTATACAATAAACTTGCCTAATTACCCTAACCTGTCTAGTTAACCTAATTAACCTAGTTAAGCCTTTAATATCACTTTAAGTTGTATAGAAGTATCTTGAAAAATATCTAGTCAAATATGTGTGTGTGTGTGTGTGTGTGTGTGTGTGTGTGTGTGTGTGTGTGTTTGTGAATGAACCGCCAACATATCCAGCAAGTTTTTTACGCAGTGGATGCCCTTCCAGCCGCAACCCATCTCTGGGAAACATCCTCACACACACACACTCATACACTAAGGACAATTTAGCCGACCCAATTCACCTGTACTGCATGTCTTTGGACTGTGGGGAAACCGGACACCAACTGAGCCTAGGTTTGAACCAGCGACCTTCTTGCTGTGAGGCGACAGCACTACCTACTGCGCCACTGCCACGCCGTGTGTGTGTGTGTGTGTACATACATATATATGTGTATATATATATATATATATATATATATATATATATATATATATATATATATATATATTAAGTGTAAACGTACATATAATGTTTCAGTTCATTTTATTAATTTTATTGTGTTTATGAATATTATGCATGTATATAATTCGAATATTCTATATAAATGTATTCAATTACATTTCTCTAAAGACAAAATTAGTACAGTTTATTATTTGTATATTTGATACAAAAATGTCAAATGAATTATAAAACCAACGAAAATGTTACATTAAACGGCTTATTCAGGAGGACAGTACTTAATAACAATTAAAAAATAACAATTATAAAGTAGTATCAATATAATGAATAAACAATACTTGTTGGTGTTCTATATATCTAAAAAAATAATTAAATAATTAAATATTAATATCTTACATCTTCTGGAAAAGGTATGTATGCTGAGTAGAACTGTAAATAGATACACTACCAGTCAAAAGTTAACTACTATGTAATCTTAATAACTTCATTTTTTTGAATGATTCACACTCATCAGGGCTGCAATTATGTAATAAAGAATACAGCGAAGAAAGATAGCAGAAAGAAAGACATTATGAAATTTGTTTTTTGAAGTTTATTTATAATTTATTTTGAATTGTAGTTTATACCCATTATGGTGAAGCTACGTTTTTAGCTTCATTACTCCAATCAGTGTTCCATGATTCTTAAGATATTATATTACTCAATATTCTTTGTGGCTGAAAGAGCATTCGCTGCATAAAATATGCTAGAGTAATTGGCGGTTCATTCCGCTGTGGTGACCCCTGATAAATCAGGGACTAAGCCGAAGGATTGTTAGTGAAGCCTTCGGCTTAGTCCCTTTATTAATCTAGGGTCGCCACAGCAGAATGAATCACCAACTTATCCAGCATATGTTTTCCACAGTGGATACCCTTCCAGCTGCAACTCGGTACTGGGAGACATCCACACACACTCATTCACACTCATACACTACGGCCAATTTAGTTTACCCAATTCACCTGTACGGCATGTCTTTGGACTGTGGGGGAAACCGGAGCACCCAAAGGAAGCCCAGGCGAACATGGGGAGAAAATGCAAAATCCACACAGAAATGCCAACTGACCCAGCTGAGGCTCGAACCGGCGAACTTCTTGCTTTGAGGCAATCGTGCTTCCCACTTTGCCACCATGTCGCCAAGTTCAAATTATAATTCTTTTTTGCTAATAAGCCATAACATACAGTACAACCCAAATACATTATCAACCAATATTTCTACTGTAAACCCCTCACTCTTTCCATTTCTGTTTCTCTCCTAGAGCCTCACTCTTCCTGTCTAAGATGCGGACGTTTGCGCGCAGTGCTCCAGTAACGGCCTGCTACAGCGAGGAGGACACTGAGGAGATCATCACACGAGCACATGAACTTATCAACCTGCTCAAGTTGCCCAATGTGGCTCAGTTTGTCCTGGCCCCTTCAGCCGGAGCCGACGGCCCTCGCTGGCACAGAGACACCAATGCCTCACTTCCACAGGCCATGAGGACAGTCAGCGGCCTCCTCCATAAACACTCCAGCTTCCTACCCGCATAAGCCAAACCTGGGGAAACTATTTCAAAGTAACTGTGCAGAGAGGGGCTCTTTCTGAAGGACATGATGATGGAGTCAGAGGAGAAAACAGGCAAGCACAGCACTTCACTTCTGCCTGTCACTAATAAATCACTAATATATATATAAAAAAAACATCCAGACACAAAAGGTTTTGATTTATTTTTTGATTTATTCACATGATTGCTAGAGACGCATTTATATTAATTAAAAATAAACGTGTTTACTGTAAGGTTGTGTTTATTACTGCCACTTATGGTAAGTGCCTACGCTGTTAAAATGCAGCTTTGAGTTTGTGAAACAAATACACATCAAATTCGACACCATGCACGGACATCAGGTGGTTATTGTCATGTTCACGCAGCATTATGATCAAATAAGTAGAAGCCTGTTTACATTCAGAGTCGCATTGAAAACACGCTGTCATTTCTTGGCTTTTTAATGCTAAATGTTTTAGGAGGTAAAGAACTGCTGGACACCAGTTATTCACTGACATGAGTGAAATGGCACCATAGAAGCAAAAAATAATCATAATCATCCTAAAATAAAGCCATTATAATTGGCTTTTAGCAATATTTGCAAGAGTTTCATCAATGTTTGTATTTGAATGAGACCTAAACCGTATTGGACTTTACTGAAACACTGCATATAACTTTCTCGTTTTGGTGTGAGCTTTTGTGCATAGCACAGTCCCAACGACAGATAAAAGGGCTTTGTTTAAGCTAAATTGACTGGGATTTTTAATTTCACATAAATACTATAACATTCTCGCGACCGTCTTTCCACCTAAGCCCCACTGTGCAACAGTTAGGCCTAGGTTAAAAAGAAGAAAGAAAAACAAGGCATGAAGGTTAACTTCAGTAACATTCGTGCTGTATTTTTGAACAACATGGCTGCATCTAAAAACTCAAGCTGTTTGACATCACAGTACTCATAAAATAGTTGGCCAAAGCTACCCGAATGGTCTGCAACTTCATGTTCAATTTTGATGGACACTTTTACTATACCATGTGGGGCACAGGAGAGGATTTGTAAATGACGGTGAATCAAATAGTATTTCAGATGCAGGCCAGGTCGTGCAAAAAACACAAGCACAACTGTAAAACACATCAGTCTAGTGCATATGTTCACATACAATAGAAAATTTGTGCAGTAAAACTGAACCTTTTGGGCCATTCAAAAAGAATGCATCTTTGCATATAGAAAAGTGAGATCCAGCACACTTTAATCATTTAAAAAATGTGTAGCTCAGAATACAGACAAGGATTTAGTTTTCATGTCATCAGATAAAGCAACTGTCATGACATTGTAAACAATAGCCTGCAACATTCATGGTCTTCTGATTGGTCCATACTTCTGGAACTGATGCCAGCTATTTATTATTTGCATGTAAAAGATCAATGTGTAACTGGCACGTAACATGTTGACAATGCAAACAGCGCCACAGCTGACAAGTTCCGAGAACAATACAGGAATGTTCATTTTCAGGAATTTTTAAATTTTTTAAATTCAAACATCACATTTAGTCATCTACTATTTGATATAGTTGTATGACTTACTGTAACATTTTCATTCCTTGGTTCAGAGATGAGAGTTGCATATGTAACAGGGTGTCCGAGGGGTCTTAAAATGTTGATAAATCAATTATGAGAAAATTAAGACACTTAAAAGCTGTTAAAAAGTCGGTAACACTTTACAATAAGGTTCATTAGTTAATGCATTTACTAACATGAACTAATCATGAACAACACTTGTACAGCATTTAATAATCATAATTAAACATTTACAAATGCATTATTAACATTCAAGTCCATGCTTGATAACATTAGTAAATGCACCATCAGTTAACATGAACTAACAATGAACTACTGTATTTTCATTAACTAACATTTACTAACATGAATAAATACTTTAGTAAATGTATTGTTCATTGTTTGTTCATGTTAGTAAATGCATTAATTAACATTAACTAATAGACCTTTTTGTAAAGTGTGACCAAAAAGTCTTTATCACGTTTTTACGAGGTCTTAAATTTTGTTCAAGCATTGACTCCAAAAAAGCATGAATATATTTATTTTCCTCCTAATATTAACTGCGGTGTGCTTGATCTATGAGATTGGTTCGGGCCGGGGAGCGTCCAGCCAAGGTCCTCTGTCCGGGTGATGTCACATAATTTGCGACAAATGCGAGAAGGTGATGTGACGCTTTCCACATGTAGCGAAACCATAGAGCGAAACAGATGGCAAAATGGGAAAATGGAAGTTTGCGTACTTCTGGTTGGAGAAAGACGAGTTTAAACAGTGGCTAAAAAAACAACTGTGAGAATTATTGTTTCAAGCTTTGCTTCTTCTGAGCTTATTTGAGTTCTGTTGCATGGTTGTGCTCCATTGATTTATTTAACTACAACTGTTTTTTAAAAACTGTTTATTAAGTTAAAAGGTTTGATACTGATTAGAACATGAAGTGGCGATGAGATCTTTAAGTATTCTGAGGTCTTTAAAAAGTCTTAAAAATGTATTGAAATTATTCTTAGGATTCCTACATATACCCTGTGTAATCAAGACTTTCTCTGTTGGTTAGCCAGGACAGTTTTTCTACACCGATATTCTATCTAGAATGTACTTTCTAGGTTAGAAGAAAGTATCTGGGAATGTTCTCTTAAGGTTGTTGGCAAAACAAACATTGCAAGCATCCTCGAAGCATCCAAAGCATTACTACTGATCACAGAGCCGTGCTTCCCTGGCTAGATATGTACGACAATCGTAGCTTTCTCTAAATGACACTTTCTATTTCATTTTGATTTATAATGCAGCTCTACTTTCCTGTACTTTTGATCTTGCTATTGATCAACAATGCATTATTTTTATGTCCACCACCAGCCTGATCTCAAGAGGAGACGCAAGTATTTTACGTTTTGCCAGTTTAGTGGCTAATTCGTACAATTTTAAAAAGGAGGCGTGGCACCTAACCCCACCCCTAACCCCAACCGTCATTGGGCGATAAGCAAACCATACTAAATTGTGCAAATTAGATCGTACGAATTCATACGAATTAGCCACTAAATCAAAAAGCTACAAATTGCCGTGAGATTGTGTTGCTACTACGCTTAAAAGATTGGTGTGTAAAAAAACATCATGTGATCACAGACATCAATTTCACATACTTCTGTTCTGATCCATCTGACTACTAAACACAAAGAAATTCACACATATTCACATACACAAACATGTCGACTGTGCATACAACAACCTGAAAACAAAACATGATCACAGACATCAATTTCACATACTTCCAAACCATCAGGCAAAGAGGTTCAAATATGTAACCGTTGTACGTGCAGAAAACGCATTGAAAATGTGCAAACGATGCATGATCACATGATCTGGCAATCAGGAGGCTCAATGCAAGGAGGTTTAAATATATGTCAATGTTAACGTCATACATGCATCAAATGTGACAAAAAGATCAGCATTTAACTAAAGAACTAACAACATAGCTGTCAATTTTGCCGAATTGTTGTCCATCAAGATGTCAGACATTGAAATATGTGTGAATTTTAACAATGTTTTATGTACACTTTACAAACAATCCATCGTTTATGCAAAACTACAGATAGATGGTGTTAAAATTAACATATCTATCTGATCTTTCTGCAATCACTTGTTTCTGTTATGTGCAGTCATTGAGGTGTTGTGAACTAGTTAAAACTGAACCTCCTGGCATTCGATAGCGTTAAACACACACACCAAGCATGTTCACATAAAAAAAAAAACAATGAAAACGTTTAGTAGTGTATGAAAATAAAATGCATTCTGAGTGAATGGCCCTTTAAAGTTATTTCCGAGTAACATTTTGTTGAAACATGACTACACAATCACAGCAGCAGAAATCCTTCAGTATACATTCTGCTCTGTGCCATCAAGCGTCAATAAATTATCTTCAAATCATGAGCTCAATCTGGTCATACAATACAAAAAAACTAATGTCTTTAAACGCAGTAGACAGCTCTGCTAAAGGAATGTTATTTCGATAGTGTCTTCTGCATTGCACACTGTATACACTGATAGATATAACAGTACATTATGTCAACAGGTTAAGACTACAGACTGGCCTGAAGATGGTGAGTTGTCCAATAAAACGTCTATATAAAAATATATTTTAGAGCAACAGTACTAGAACATGCCCGTCTATGATTAATATAGAGGGATGCAAAGGCAGCTTGTGATTATCAAATACACTCTTTCGTCCACCTTTTTCCAAACGTGATGACTGCACTTCAATTTATGGGCTATATGCACTGCATATAATCCGTATACACTACCTAACAAAAGTCTTGTCGTCGATCTCAGTTGTAAGAGCAACAAATAATAACTTGACTTCTAGTTGATCATTTGGAAAAGTGGCAGAAGGTAGATATCTTTAATGAATTATCTGTGGAACTGCATCCCAATCAACACAAATACTGCAGAAGACCTATTGGAACCCGCAAGGACCCAAGATTCTCATAGAAATCAGTCAAGTTTGGTGAAGGAAAAATCATGGTTTGGGGCTACATTTGGCAGGATAGCGCTTCTCATACATTAGCCTCTGCATCAAAGTTCCTGAAAGCAAAGAAGGTCAAGGTGATCCAGGATTGGCCAGCCCAGTCACGAAACATGAACATTATTGAGCATTTCTGGAGTAAGATGAAGGAGGAGGCAATGAAGATATATGCAAAGATTCTTGATGAAAAGGCTTTCTTTGACGCTCTAGATGACTTTATGAATAAGTTATCTGAGTAATTGCAGAGATGTATGGATGCAGTCCTCCAAGCTCATGGAAGTCTTACACAATATTAATGCTTTTTCCACTGCAGCATGACTTTATATTTTGTACTGGAAATGATTTGGCTAAGCGAAGTCAGACCTTACTGTCCTAATTAAATAATTAAAAGTCAAGGCATGATCATATTTTATTTTGGTAAAATAAGCATAATCTAGACGCCTTTGCCTTTCATACAAGCCTCCTCTGATACCAAATGATCAACTAGAAGTCAAGTTATTATTTGTTGTTCCTAAAACTTGAATAGGCGACAGTCAGGTTTTGTCAGATTGTGTACAGGGTGAAAACTGAATTAGAGGTACGTCTGGCTTTGTGCTTTTACTATTTATCCACCATGAAAATAATGTTACAGTTGGCCTTTTAATGTAACATTCGTATCATACTGTATATGTGGCCTCTTGAGTTTTATTTCTCATTGTTTTCTCCTTGTATTGCCTTCAGTATGTTCAATGCATGGGTACAAATATGCAGTAAAAAATGTGTAAGACACCATATCTGAAGAACAAAAATTATACATTGGTCAACATTTGAAGTGGATCAAAAATATTGTTCAAAACTGTCCCTAGACAAAAATGGGTGTTGTTGAATAGTTTTAGGAAAGGTTTTGACCCACGTTGCATGTTGACTTTTGTATTTATGTAGTTTCAAGAGTTCACACTTAGATATTGTTTGACAAATGTTAGCAGGTTTGGCATGCTGTCCCAGGAGAGAACCCTGAGCTTGGAGACAGTTGGGCCCACGGCTTCCGCCTGGTCAATAGAGCATGTAAGGGGGGTACGAGATCAGGTGGTTCTCAAGAGCTCCCCATGGTAAAGGAGAAGGGGTGGATGGGGGGTTTCTTCGGAAAACGAAGGTAAAGGAGTAGTTCTAGCTAGGCTACTTATAGTGAGTTTAGATTAATCTGATTGGCTAACTAATGATTGTAGATGGGTGACCAGTTGCAGTCAATCATATCACGTGCTCCTCTCGAAATTAGTTTGTGAAACTTCACTTAAAGTCAGTTTGAGTAAACATTGCGTTTTTTGAGTTATTCATTGTTGAAAGAAATTTGTTAATTCTAATAAGTCGCCTTTTGATGTTCAATGGATAAACTGAACTGAATAACGCCAACTCATCGTACCCAATTATTGACTAATTGACTTCTCATACTTCATGCAAAGCAACATGGGACGTAGGAAAAAGGTGGATAGCTCAGCGAACCGTGTATGTGAACTCTTGAGGTCTCCAGCATCTGTCACCTGGATATTTTGATTTGGCAGGTCCCAGTTGCGTACAGGTACTTCCAAATGGCATAATAGTGAATGGCTGCCCCGACTGCCACAAAGACGTGCCAGATGGCGTGAGCGAATGGGATGAGGCCATCGCTCTTAAAGAACACAACGCCTAGGCAGTAGAAGAGTCCACCCACTGACAGCTCCAGGACACCCTCTCGATTCGGCTGGACACATCACACACAGAGAAATGACACATTACACTGCATACAGGTGATGTCTGTTTCTGTTCTTTCTGTATGCCGAAGTGAAGAAAACGTTATCAATGAGTAGCTGATGTTATGGTTTATGGTGTCAATACAGAGCTATGCATTCCCAAATTTATTTTATTAGAAAATATGCAAATCATATACAGTTAAAGTCAGAATTATTAGCCAGAATTGGTACTTTTCTTCATGTTAGCAGTGTTGACATTTTTTAAATCATGTTTTGGGGTAATTTATGTTTTTGTCGTATCACTGTGAAAGCAAAGAATGGCTCAATTTCACTAACTCACTGAATGATATTATTAAAATAAAGACCTACATAGGGCTTGTAAAGGCTTAAAGGTAGCAACACCAGCTAACAGAAATGCTGTACAATGTACTTAAGTCATGTGAAAAGGCTGTTATGCTGTATTTATAAATTTATCTATAGGTGTCAGTCGCACGTACCATTGACAGAAGCACCACCGCAGGAACAGAACCCATAGCAGTGTAGCACAGCAGATCCAGGATCTTATTCCTCAAACACAACACACATAATGCTTTTGTTTACACTACATTTACATTGTAATCCTTTGGTAGAGGGTTTTAATCCAAGTGAGCTCAACAGAAGTTATCAAAGCAGCAAAATAACAACAGTATCTAAATAATACAACAACTCCGAGTTAATTTAATGCAGTAAAGTTTTGTTTAAGTATTAATAGAAAAGTTTAAGTATTAATAGAAAAGTTTTGTTTAAGTATTTATTTCATCAAACACAAAAAGAAAACAGAATAGATAATAGAAAAACAAGTGCTGTTGTGGATTTTAAAGTTATTTGAATTAAAAAGTTATATTTAAAAAAAAAAGTAGAATAGATAAAGAAGTTATTGGTGATTATAAAGTGACTTTTATTATGAAAATGAAATATTAGACAGTTATAGTCTTGGAGCACTAGAGAGTGTTTAATATAGAGTACAAAATAACAGTGTTAATAACAAGAAAGATTCATCTTTCATTGATTTTTGAATATGACTAAAGGCCAAAAGAACTAATCAAGATCAACTGAAGAACAACTATATGTAGATGCTATGACCAGTTCCAGTTGGTCAAACACATCACACAGAAAATAAATAAAAACATAACAGAATAGAATATAAATATTGAACAATATGGTCACACTTTACAATGAGGTTCATTACTTAATGTTAAGTAATGCATTTACTAACATGAACAAACAATGAACAATACATCTACTACTGTTTTTGTTCATGTTAGTAAACGTTAGTTAATGAAAATACAGTAGTTCATTGTTAGTTCATGTTAACTCATGGTGCATTTACTAATGTTAACAAGCATGGACTTGAATGTTAATAACGCATTAGTAAATGTTCAATTATGATTAATAAATGCTGTACAAGTGTTGTTCATGATTAGTTCATGTTAGTAAATGCATTAACTAATAAACCTTATTGTAAAGTGTTACCAACAATATTAAGTGTAAGTGTAAGACTGTGAAGTCTAGATAAGTTTACAGGTGATGCATCATTAGCGGTTTCATTAAAGGTGCCATAGAATGCATTGATATAATAATATATGTTCAGTTGTTCTCTGATACCTACATAGTAGGTATGAGGCTTAAATAAGTGCAGAGATTATTCAGAAATGGTTATATATGCTCATTCATAACCACAGAAAAGATAAGCTTGGTTTTGACCATATTTGGAGATGGTCATTTTCGGGGGTTGCTGAATAAATCTGTATTCTGTATATCCTGCATTTTGTGTTCTTATGACCTGTGAACAGATATGACTCTGTGGACATGCATTTCACAAAGTGCTCTTTTTTTTTGTCTCCCTGACTCCATTCCAGTCCACTTTTAGACACATATTTGCAAACTTCCCTTAACTTGTTCCTTTGGGGGAATCCCTGCCTCCATTTTACAGTGTGTTCCAATTCAAGTGATTGAGGGAAGTTTACATAGACATACCCTCCTCTATTATCCCTCGATTTTGACCATACCCGTCAACCCTCCTGTTTTTCCCAGGATTCTCTCAAATTTTAAGTTCTATCCCACTATCATCCCGTAAAGGTATTTTCCCATATTTCTCTAATGTTTTCAGTTTTTCTCTGAAGGATGGCAAGAAACATTAAAGAGACGAGCTTTCCTATAAGCAACCCTTACCGCCGAACCACCAGAGGCCACCCCTTGCTCTTCAATGTGTGTCTGTTCTGTGCTTTCGCTTTGTTCAGGCATGAAAACACTTTGAAAAAAATATAAAAATGGCAAGATTTCCTTCCTTTTCATTACAGGTACCATCTCCTTTTCATATGCCATCCTCAAAACAGTCGTATAGCGGTGCGTGACTGTCAGCTGACTCGCTCCATAGTGATAAATATAGTGATATATATATTTGAAGTGGAGTGAAAGTCTGGCTTTTGTGTGTGTGTGTTTAAACAGACATATACACATAATTAATAATAATAACATCTAAAGGTGTCGATCTTGTTGTTGTTGTTTTTTTCAAACACAACTTATTTCGTCCTAAATGAGCATAAAAAAGGAGCAATCGAATGCTTTCATTATAACGTTAGATCTGTGCATTTTTACAGTGACACCTGTTATTTAATGTAATCAAATGAAAAGAATCTAAATAAATAAGAGATTTATTTGTTGCTCTTTAATCAGAATGTGTTATTAAAGTTATACAGTGAAGAAACGGCTAATGAGACTTGATAGCTTGATTCAATTCATTACAATAGCTATTCATTTTAATAAGCTGAACTGTTTGCTAATTTATTTGCTGCTTATGTATACTATTTATTTTCGTTTGTAAATAATAATAAAAAGCATATTACTGACCATTTAACTGTTTGCAATGAAACAGCTCCAAATGAACATATTTAGTAATTTGGGAAGTTTTTAAAGGAGGGATCCCTTATTATGGTGGGCATATCCCTTATTTTCACCTCCCAATGTTCACAGAAGGAGCGAGTCGTGTTCATGTGTCATATGTTTACTTTTTTTTTACCTAAGAAATATAAATGGGTGCCTCATAGGTACCAAAGTTTACCCTAAAGGTACTAATGTGCAGCTGTAAAGTACAAAAGCGTACCTTTTGAAAATGTGACAGCGACAGCTTTTGTACAGCTGCACAGGGCACTCCATTTAAACCCATCAAGATGTTCTGTAACGTATTCAATGATGTACATCCTAGTGAAGGAAATGGGTGAAAACTAAATGGTGAAGGGCAGTAAAAAGTCTTTCCAGAATCCCACATGCACCTTATATTTACTACAAGATTTGATTAACTTAAAAATAAAGGGAGAAAATAATTGTTGTAATCTCATTAGGAAACATTGACCAATCAAACACAGGCGTACATAATAATCCTGTATGAATCGTCAAGAGTCAGTTCTGTGATTTTACAATCACATGAAAAGAAGGAAACAATGGCGTTTGAGGCTCACGATGTATCATTTCCATGTCCTTATTAATCAGCTATGCTGCGGTATCTAGATTTTCATTTTATGGCACCTTTAGAGTTGAGAATTCATACAATGACTCGTCGATTAAAGGACCAGCACAGTTTTTTCACGCAGTCAGCTATCAGATCAGTGTGTGAGGGTGATTATTATCAAGTGGTCTCCTACTTTTCATGAAAGAAGAAGACATATGCAGAGCCGGCGCAGGCCATGATCCACACCAGCCAGCGCATGTGAACAGCCCAGGGGCCCAGCTCCCTCAGATTCAGCCTGAACACACACACACACACACACACAAATACACTCAGATCTGAGAGTTCAATGATGCTGACAGTAAGGTTACTGACCGACACACACATATCTCACTTACCAGGGTGCGTATGATGCAGCTATGAAGAAATAAATCACCATCCTGTCGCACATGTGGAATCGCTGCTCCACCTTCCTGATATAAGACAGATAAAAATTTCTTCAAAAAATATTCACAAATCATTTTTGCAAGATTTAAAAAATAAACAGACAGTAAATACAGTGATAATGTAAAATCTTTTAAGTGATTTAAATGAGCAATTTTCATTTGAACATGTATATATAGCACCTAATATGTAAGGCTTGTGAAAAATTCCTCCTTCGTTTTACAATATTTGTATGTTTCTGTAATGGTTAATCCAGCAGAAGGTGTAAGCTCTTTAGTCACAGCAGTATTTCTAAAGCTAAATGTTATTATCATAATCCATGACTGTTTGGATTTACTGTTTTATAAGAAAGAGAGAAAAAAACTGAAGCACTTCATTGTTTTTTTTGTGGGGTTGACATTCCGATGTACAGAAAAACAGGACTGCCATACTGTGATTTCAATTGTGGGTTGTTTGGGGATTTTCCATTTAAAGTTTAATGAATTACTGTTACTGAATTAAAATTGAATTACTGAATGTATTTAAAAAAAAAGGCTAATCCTTATCCAATAGATGTATTTTTTTTTGCCTTTTTTATTTAAATACCAAGCACAAATCACAAGGACATCTGTTCTGTATCTTCAGATTATTTTCTTTTTGTATACCATGCAGTACACTAATATTCTCAAATTTTAGGGTTATTCATGGTCTGCTGAATGTAATTAATTCTGATAAGTTTTCTTTTTATGTTTCATGCTCTCCCGGGCATGCTGTCCTGGGAGAGAACCCTGAGCTCATAAGATCCTTGAGCCCGGGGCTCCCACCCCTTTGTAAAGTGAGAAGGAGTTTGAACTCGGGTAGATCTCAAGAACTGCCCTGCTTATTTATGGCTAATGGCAATTAGGAATTGCTGATTAAGAGCTCTTGAATGGTGCCATTTGGTTTGGTCGATTCACCTATGTCGCATGTCTTTGGACTGTGGGAGGAAACGGAGAACTCAGGGAAAACCCACGCAAGCACAGGGAGAACATGTCAATTCTACACAGAAATGTCTACTGGCCAAGGATTTGAACAACTAACTTCTTGCTGTGAGGCAACTGGGCCACCGTGCCGTCCTGTCAAGGAAAAGGAGGGAGGAGTAGGGGTGAAAGGTGGAATTCCTCAAGACGAAGATGGCTGAGGTAAGAAACTTACTCTAAAATTATTTATAGTGGGTAAGGAATTATCCGATTGGTGGAGCACTTTAGAAACTGTATAGTAATAACCTAAAATCACACACAACATCACATTTAATTTTTAAAAATCTAGTACTAACAAGTACATATCATTATAAAATTGATTTTGAAAAATTTACTATTCGTAATATTATTGATGTTTTGTTTTTTATTGTGTGTGAATTTTTTTTTTACAATAAAATTAAAAGAATGTTGCACTTATGCACACTCACTAGGGTCTATTTTCAGATCTGTGACGCATGAAACTAATGGTTTTACAAAGTTCAGGATGACGTTAAAAGAATTCTGCTGTACTTTAATGTTCGGTAAATCTGTAAATTAAAGAATGCACTGTTCACACAGTTTCTTACATTCCAGAAATTTGCCAGAACAAATTTTCCGGTATTTTTCACAGATGATCTTTTAATACCAATTTACCAGTAATTCTCCAGAAAGGTTTGTATGTGGGAAAGGAGCTAGTATGCCACTCGAAGAAAAGGGATCCATTCCAACTATTATCAGATATGATTTATCTCTCAAATATTAATAAAACTTTTATAAAGCATGATGCTTGTGAAGTTTGTGCAAACATTTAATTTCACTACGATATGACACTTTGTTAATCGCTGATTGCTGTCATTTATCTTATTTATTTTGTTATTGACAGGAAAGAGCGCAGCACATATTTTAGGGTTTCTGTAAATTTCTTTAAGTCAAATTTAAAACTTTTTAAGACCATTATGAATGAAATTTTAGACTTGTACAGGGCTAAACATGAAGGATTTTTTTCTAATGACCCAGTTACTTCAGTAAATAGTTTTTGTCAGTTACTTCAGTAAATAGTTGTTGTATTTTTGGAAGATCATGTAAAGTAGGGGTGTCCAAACTCAGTCCTTGAGGGCCGGTGTCCTGCAGATTTTAGCTCCAATTTGCCTCAACACACCTGCAAAGATGTTTCTAGAAAGCCTAGTAAGAGCTTGATTAGCTAGCCCAGGTGTGTCTGACTGGGGTTGGAATTAAACTTTGCAGGACACCGGCCCTCCAGGACCGAGCTTGGACATGCCTGATGTAAAGGGATGTGTTGCTTTAGTTTTCCTACCCTACTTAGGGAATTAAATTAGGAGAATTTGCTGTAAACATGTCTGATAGCTGAGATGGATTATTGGTGTTTGAGTGAATTTAAGACTTTTTAAGGCCTAAACCTTTTTAAGACCCCACGGACACCCTGATATTTACATTTAAATGTTCATTATCACGCTGGAGGAGTGATCTTCCCATTCTCACATGGACTGCGAATTCACTGGGATCCTTCAAACGACAACTAAAACCCATCTCTTCCCAGATCACCTTAACCTGGTGAATAAAACCTAGACCACCTGTAGAAGCACTTTCTCCCTGCCCCTCTCTCTCTCTCTAAAAAAGCGCTCTTACTCTACATGTTTTTTTGTATAACTAACACTTTATGTGTGTATTGCCCATTCTTGTTGAATTGCTGAATGCCTCCTCAATTGTAAGTCTCTTCGGACAAAAGTGTCAGCTAAATGACTAAATGTGTCACTACATCACTGAATGATTCTTTTCATCCTTTTATTCCAATCAAAACATGAAAAAGATCTTTGCCGTGAGTATACCGGGTCATTATGATGGCCCATTTAAAGGCACAGTAAATCCTTTTCACCAGTAGAGGGCGCATATTCACAACAAACAAAGGCGTATTTTGATGACACAGTGACTGAGTGTGCAATCACGAAAGTCTTTGTTATGTCTTATGGAACTCATGCAAAAATCAGTAGGTGCGTCCCAAATAGCATACATATGCACTATTCTACGCCATTTTGTAGTAAATAGTGTAAGTAGGGCATTTACACTGAAAACTCTAAAAAGAGTAAGTGCACTTTAAATACCCCGGTGACGCACTTATTTAATCGTTAAAAAGAAGTGTATAATGTTGGACACTTCACACACTCAACAGTCGCTGCTTTGCCCACATAACGGAAGGGGAGGAGCTTTCAGGAAGCATTGATGTTGTGTTACTTTACTTTGGTCTGAGAAAGGAAAATTCTTCTACGAGAGTGATTATAGCTCCCCCAATGGTGAATGCAGTTCTACTCATGGCAGGTATTATTTGGTGGTTTGGTCTTTCGTATGAAATGTTAAACCGAGGTCCGACTCTGGGGTCATCAAAAATCCCAGGATGTCCTTCGATAAAGAGTAGGGGTTTAACCCCGTCATCCTGGCCGATTTTGCCCACTGGCGTCTGTCCATCATGCCCTCCTAATCATCCACATATCATAATTGGCTTCTTCACTCTGTCTCATCTCCACCAATCAGCTGGTGTGTGGTGTGCGGTCTGTATGGAATTATTATTATTATTATTAGAGCTATTTTTGGTCATTTATTTCACTAATTTGGAAACCGTCAAACATCCATAAGGAAACGTTTTGAATTTCCGCTCAGTAAAAAAAAAATTGTGTACCATTTCGGACGACACTACATACATATACTATGCTGCTGAGAGTGTAAGAGCATAGTGCAGTGTATAGTGTGTCATTTGGGACGCAGCTATATTCATGGATGAGCTAAAGTACGCAAATCTTGCATTGAAAACAGACAATAAAACAACATATTAAAGCGTCTTTGGTATTTCCCTGTTTTCTATTAAACCAAACTGGACACTGAGGGTGCGTAACATCATTAGCATGGCCACAGGGGGCACACTCAGTCCTGTAAATTACAATATTCTAGTGTTTTTGGATGTTTTAATGAAATAAATGTTACATTGTGTCATGTGAGGGACGCTGACAATGGAGTAGAGGATCAAAGTGCAGCTTACTATGTGAATGATCAGGCAGGCAACAACAGGGTCAAACATGTACATACAGGGAATCCAGAGTCGTGGTCAAATAACAGGTGAACGGCCAGTACAGGCGGCAAGTAATGTAAACACAGAATAAAGCGAGGTTTAAACACAGCAAGGCAAATGCGTCGTAATGTCACAAAAACAGTAAACAAGACTCAGCACTGATGTGTGTGTGCGTGCTGTGTAAATAGTCTTCGTAATCAGTCATTAACAATCATCTGGCTATGTGTATTTAATCAATGGCAATCGGGAACAGCTGTGTGCGAGGTGCATGACGGGGGCTTGTAGTCCGATAGAGTGTGTGTAGTTCGCTGGCGATCCACAGTTTCTGTGCTTGTAACACATTGTGCCTTTAATTAAAATGTAGGTAACTGTTGTGAAGCACGTTCCACACCCCATTTATACAATTCTGAACGCTGTTGTTGCCTAATGACACTCATCTTTGTGTGAGTGTAATTTGGAAAGGGCAGGGTCATGACTGAATCACACACTGATGCTGAACATGAACTGACAGGCCCGTGTGATCATATCTACCATGTCAATGTGAATTCATGTGTGACTGCTTATGTTGATGAAGATCCAAAGTTCATTCATATGCACTGAATCTGCAGCTGACACTTCCTCCTACTATAAAATATGCAAATACATTGAAACCCAAAACAACAGCTTACAAAATCGGAAAATATACTGTGGTCATCATTTACTCTCCCTTCGCTTGTTTCAAACCTTTTATGAATTTCTTTGAAAGAAACTGACTTCCATAGTGTTTGTTTTTCCTTCTTTGGAAAACGGTTACAGCATTTCATCAAAATGTAAAGAATAAAGAAACTCATATAGGTTTGAAACAACTTAAGAGTCATTAAATGCTGAGTTTTTTTATTTTTAGGTGAACTATCCCTTTAATTACTGCATATGAGAAGTGTGTGCAGCACTACAGTGTAATATAGTCTACCTAACTAATCTTTATCTGAGAATAGCCATCATGAGACATCAAATAATCAGTCATGTTTGCCCGCAGATGACATATAAGTCTTTGTTTTCAGTAAATTCAAGGATTGGTCATCAACATGTTTGGTGTGAATATTTAATTCTAGATAGCTTGTGCTCTTGAAATGCATTTGTTTTATAATACACTGGGGCGGACTTAACCAGTAAGCGAGGTAAGCAGCCACTTAGGCCTCCGGGATATTAGGGGGCCCCGATCAATGCCAAGAAGTCTATATTAATCATATAGCTCTTTTATAAACGTTCTATCATATGTTATCAAATCTGTCTATAACCATTAAGATTGTAATGTTATAACTTCATTTCAAAACCAGGGGCCCCCATGAATTATGGAACATTCCTTTTGTACTGCATGTGCAAATATTAAAATCTATTCACAAATATGGCTTAGTTGGTGAACTTGCTCACTTGTTCTTTATTTGTACATTTATTGTATTCATTTTTACATTAAGAAGATAAAGGTTTCACTTAAAATATATTTTTAACATGCAGTTTATTTACAAAAAAAATCTGCAAAGAAAAAAAAGTATATCTACAGTGAAAGAGAATGTTTGAAGTTTCACTGGGGCCCTGGAATACCTGGAATTGCTTAGGGCCCTGAAATCACTTAATCTGCCCCTGATAATCCATAACAAGTGTTAAATAATAAACTCTTGCTTTTGCAGTTTAATGATTTTTTTTCAATGTTATGGAAGGCACAGGAAACATTACTAATTAACTAAGGGAATCTGTTGGTTTCACATCTCAAGGCACTTCATAATGAGTGTGTATGTGTGTTTACTCATTACTCAACCCTCTGAGGCAGAAACATGGTAAATATACCACCCATATTTTTCTTTTCATTAAAAAAACACCCTCTTTATATAGACAGCTAACATGCTTTAATTAAATATCAAGATTATCAAGTAGGTTAAAATGTATGTGAATGGTTCATATCAGCTCCAGTATGACTTACCTAAGATGACTTTTCTTCCAGGACACGGTATGAAACATGGTGGACATAATGAACAGGCCAGACAGACCTATGCCGTACATCCATGCAGAGATGGTCTCCCATTGGTCATCAGAGAGGAAGTGCAACATTGAGCCGCCCAAGATACTGGGAATGATCCAGAACTAAATTGAACAGAAAATCATTAGGTATGGTTTGGAGTCCAATAGTGTTTTAATTGATCGTTAAACAGAAACTCAAGGGCCAGTCAAGATCAAGCTCTCAGCCTTGTCATGGGGGTTGAAAGCATGTGGACTAAGACCGAGATGATGGAAAATACTGTAGACTAAAACTTGAGGGCTTGCCTACACTGCTCACATTTCCATGGTTTTGATCTCATTAACTTGGAGGCATGTGGACTAAGACTGAGACCAAGGCCTAAAAATATGGTGCTCCAGTTGAATATGAGAACCAAGACCTTGTTTTAATTGTCTTGGTCTTGTTGACTAAGACAAAGATTATGAAAATCTGTTAATGGACCCAAAGGACCAAAACCAAAACCATGAAAATATTGTAAAGAACAAGGCCAAAAGGGCTGGTCATAACCTTGGGCTTGGAAGTGCATGAACTAAGTCCAAGACTATGAAAATATGGTGTTGTTTGTTTTACTTTATTGTCCACCTGGGGGGAAAATCGTTGTGGGCTCTAAAAATACACCAACTTACTAGTGACATAAGATCAGAATAAAAACACAATCATGCCAATTACAAGAAAAAAAAATTCAGTTCATGGCTGCCACACAATTAGGTTAAACACTTGCTAAATTATTTATTTTTTGAGCAATTAGATTTGACATAAGAAACTAGACCCTATATTCAAAGTATTGGTCTGTGTGTAAACTTTAGTACTTATGGACCAAGATCAGGAAAGCATGGACTTGTACTTTGGACTTGAGGAGGAAATCAATATAAATATAGCGTCACCCTTTATGAACACGTCCCCCTTTTTCTCAGAAAACATATTTCTAAAGGTGTCGCTGACTTGAAAGTTTTACTAGATGTTGGCAACAACGAAAGTAATAAAAGTAAAACATACAGTGAGAGCTAAACTAATAAGTTTTGAAATGAAGCTACTGTGTAATAAAATAAAAGGGAACAGGGAATAAGTATTGAACACATGAAGAAAGGAAGGTGTAAAAAGGCATGGAAAGCCCAGACAGCAGCTAAAATCTCTCAGTAGTTAAAGCACAACACTGCCCAAGGAGAAAATATGAACTAAAGATCAGAGAGATCCACAGAACCAATAATACTTTTAGACTTGATTTGTGATTGAAATCACCTATAAGCAATGCATCTTGAAGATTTCATTACCAAAAAAGCCTCATATACAAAGTATTAAATACAATTTCAAAAGTCAGCACTTTCTCCTTGTTTCATTTTATTGTTATAACAAACATAACAAAATTTTCTAAATAAATTGTTGTTTTGTTTCTATGTTTGATGTTTTATGATCGATTGGGTTTTAGCAAAATCGGGGTCAATTTCAACAGTTCATTTAGAATATCTACCAGGAAACATCATGACTTGTACAATCCCTGCTATAATCTATTAATTCAACACCATATTATCATGGTCTTAGTCTTAACCCACATTCTCCTCAGTGCCAAATGCCAAACTAAAACCCTAAAAATAAGATGTTGGATTTGGAAATGAGAACCAAGACCTTGTATTTATGATCTTGATCACAGTCCACATATTTCACACAAAAAGACCAAGACCATGAACATAGGCTACTAGATTCATACTTCATGGCAGAGACTATTGAAATATGTTTTGGTCTTGTCCTGAATTCTGGGACTTGACTAGATTAAAAGATAAGACCAAGAACATTAAAAAATGGACTTGGATTTACCTCAAGTAGGGCTGCATGTTATAGGAAAAATCTGATATTGCGATATTTTATTTTTCTACAATAAATATTGCAATATGAATACGGTTTTACAAGATAGTTTGAATAGCTCTATTTGAGAGTTTTCTGGTACAGAAATTAAATAATCGCAATGCAAAAAATATATATATACATATTATATATTTATATATTTAAAAAATATTAAATAAATAAATTATATATATATATATATATATATATATATATATATATATATATATATATATATATATATATATATATATATATATATATATATATATATACATACACTTTATCTTGTTTTTTGACCACATTTATTGTAGATCAAGTAATCTTAATTCTTCAGAAGAATTAAGTCAAAATTTGGAGTTTTTCCTTAGAACATGCTAAATTATCTGCCAATGGAGTTATTAAAATAATCTTACAGTTTTTCTCAGTGGCTTTGGTGCATTTCTCACAACACTATTTACATTTGCACAACAGTTAGTGCTTTTCTCAAAACAATTAGTACAAACTGCAAAACCTAGCTGATAACCTGCAAAAGCGTGTCATTTGCTCAAAATGCATAGCTCATTCCTCAAAAGCAAGTATTGATGTCCATGAAAGTGTCAGTGTCATCAAGATGAAAAGTCCTGACACCATTGTTTATGAATAAGTCAAATGGCTTTGTCATGTTTTCATTACGACAGTTTACTCTCTACATTTTTTTCCAATGCAAAAAAAAAGTCAGATTTTGGTGACACTTCCTGAAAATGCTCAAGACAGCATTATATACTATTTGCACAGCCATTTGAAAACTACAGTAAAGTTAGACATCATGTTTTTTTGCATAAACTGTATAAATAATTAAATTCAGATAATCTTTGTTACACCTCCAAACATACTTTTTGTGCCCAAACAACATTGCAGATCTTGCTATGTGACTATTGCAGATGCGCACATTGCGAGACCGATGCCGAAACGATTTATTGCACATCCCTAACCTCAAGGTACCAAAACCATGTTTTCACGTGCTTTTGGAACTTTTCATTGCTACAGAAGGATATTGACTCAACTGCTTTCATCCTTGACTCAGATAATAATAATAAGCTGTTCTCTACTAGAACACTGTGTCATAATACATAATACAAAACGGCCAACTACAGCCCTGCATGATGTATGTCCATTTGCTAATCAGATTATACTAATTACATAAGGAAAAGGGAAATTGACAATTTCTGACCAACACTCTTTCCATCTGTCATTATGTGTGACTGATCAAATCATATTAACATATCCTATGAGCCCTACTGGTTTTCTTAAAGCCTTTTTAAAGAAATAAATGAATAAACCAACAATTCCAGGCCTTTGTACACTCAAAAAAGGACCTTTGCTGCTTGTTGAAACTACTTATTTAAAATGAGTTTAAAAAACGCAATTTGTAAGGTTTTCGTGGGGACAATTAATTGTTTTAAACTTAATAAACTTACATTTGTAAAAAAAATAATAATAATAATAATAATAAAGTTAACTTAATTGATTTGTGTTGTACAACATGAACGAATTGTGTGGAACCCTGATTTTTTTTACAGTGTAACAGTTCTGACATAATCACAAACACTTCAGTGCAATTTTCAATTTTAAATGAAGCCGAAGTGCAATTCTCTTGGGCATTTTCAGCAATATGCACCAAATGACAATGTACCGATGCAAAGCGGATTTGGTGTGTGGTCGATGTCTCGTGCTTTAACTCGTGAACTAGCAGTGCCAGATGTGCAGCTCTGAGAGGAGGGGATTAGAGAGTAGGATGTTATCCAAACAACATCACGTAGCCAAGGCCGTACACAACATGCCCATAAAAAACACATGTACATATAAAGACCAGAAGCAATGCTGAATCAAGCAAATTACAGTATGAGACAGACAATGACTGTTATCAAATGGTTTGTTCAGTGATTTTTGTCTGGTATATAAGCAGTATTACATCACACAATCACTGTAGGTTTTTTGCAAGCTTGGTGATCCTTCTGTGTCACAGGACAATGGCATTAAACCTTTGCCTTGAAAACACCCTCTCTTGATGTCTTTATGCTAAATGTTGACCCTCACCAACCCAACCAGTTTGCGATCGCATGCACTGCTATGTTCTAATTTAGGTTTCTCCAGCATATTGTTTTGTCCTGCTTTGACACTGTGTGAGATGAGAAGTAGATTTCCACTTACTCCATGTGTGGCACAGTTGGCAGCATGCTCATACTCAGTAGGCTGGTATCTCTTGCTAGATGGAACTCGGTTGTTCATAAACCTAAAAAAAGATTCATGTTAATTCATTTATTTATTAATGAAGTGCTTAAATGTTGAGAGGATGATGAAGCTTTTATTCTTTCTATTTGAAATTAGATTTATTTTTTGAAGCACTTTATCTGGAATTTCATTACTAGTGCAGAAACACCACATGATTTTTCACATGTACTGCACATGAGAACTTACGTTTATTCATTCATTTTCCTTCAGCTTAGTCTTTTTATCAATCAGGGGTCACCACAGCGGAATGAACCACCAACTTATCCAGCATATGTTTTACACAGCGGATGCCCTTTCAGCTGCAACCCAGTACTGGGAAACACCCATACACCCATTCACACACATACACTACGACCAATTTAGTTTATTCTATTTACCTATAGCGCATGTCTTTGGACTGTGGGGGAAACGGGAGCACCCGGAGGAAACGCAAACATGGTGAGAACATGCAAACTTCAAACAGAAATGCCAACTGACCCAGCTGGGACTTGAACCAGCGATCTTCTTGCTGTGAGGTGACAGTGCTAACCACTGAGAAACCGTGCCGCCCACTTATATCATTAAAATATTACATACATTTACATGTGCAATACATGTGGTTTTCAGTCAGAAGCATAGCTGAATTTATACTGTTCATTAAAATGTCTGCACTCATTTACACTGTCATTCTGAATCAGAAGTCTGTGGTTGGTTAGATTTATTTATTTAAGTACATTTTTTAAAAATAATCCATAAGTTATGGTAATTCTCATATTGACAGCTGGCTTATCCGCTGCCAATTATTAAGACAATGGCTGTTTTTTATTAAAGTAATACTTATAAAGTGTTATCCTATTCTACATTCCTAATCCTACCCAATTCCTAAACCCAACAACAACATTACTAACTATTAATACACAGCTATTTAGTGGTTTATTGAGCTAAAAGTCTCACTTAATGGTTTGTTTATAGAAATAGAGCAACCAAAGTACCCAAAATCCAGCTTTGCAATAACAGGAAGAAATAACACTTTAAAGCAGGGGTGTCCCAAACTCAGTCCTGGAGGGCGGTGTCCTGCATAATTTAGTTCCAACCCCAATTAAACACACCTGAACCTAATCAAGCTCTTTCTAGGCATACTAGAAACTTCCAGGGAGGTGTGTGGAAGAAAGTTGGAGCAAAACTATGCAAGACACCGGCCCTCCAGGACTGAGTTTGGTTAAAAATATACAGAAATTGTGTTTTTTTTTTTGCTATGTTTTCTTCAATAATCTAAAAAATGACAGAGAAACTCTGGTTATATAATTTCCATCTGTGTTTTTTGCAACTCTACTCTTCAATGCACAACATAAACATACCGTTAACATAAGTTAATAAAAATAAAGAGATCTGTTTTTGCAAATAAACTCTTTCTATGATCTTTAGAAATGAATATTTTGAGTGTTTGGATGAATTCAGAAGAACTACATTGCTTGAAATAGAAAACTTCTGTATGTCTTTATAGCCATTTTTAAAGCTATCGCTCGATTGAATGGGCGTTAACAGTGGTCATCAGAATTGGTTTAAAGCAGCAAATTACAAATACTTAAATTACTGTATATGAGTAGTATTTCTCAAAAATTGTAATTCAATAAGTAGTTTAAAAATTGTGTATTTTTACTTTCCCTTGAGTATTTATAGTTCTGTATCGGAACTTTTACTCCACGACTTTCCTTTAACCTGTAGTCACAACCTCATTTTTTTTTGTGTATGGGGATTAGAAAAATCAGTGATTCCTGTCCAATCAAATCGCACATCAAAAGTAAATTGCATCATACCAAACAACCTCATGACATGGGCCCTTTATAAATACAGCAAACCATTTGGAAGCATTAAGTGTCCAAGAAGATGTTTGAAATTTTTCAATCATTGACCCAGACGCCTGTTTCACACCGCAAGCGTCAGCGGCGCGTGAGCAGAGCTGAGCAGCGCGTGTGTTTTCGGCGTCCATGTTAACAGATTAGAGCTTTCATACCGCACGCAGCAGCAGCGCGTCAGAGCGAGGCGTGAGCGTCGCCGAAGCAGCAGTGCAGCGATAGTTTCGGCGCTGGGTCTATTTTTGACGCGCTGCTCACGCTCAATTAAAGTGACAGTGCATTGACAACGACCAAAACACATTGAATGACAGTAAAAAGTAGCAATTTTACCCAATAAATGCGTTAATAATGTCAAATGGTTTATATATAGTCATTCAAATTCACTTAAAACGATTTAAAACGGCAACAAACATTTATTTAGGTCCGAACTACAAAACCAAATGTAAAACAATTTTAGTATCAGTTGCACACTAGTGTTGTAGGAGAGGGGAAATAGAATATTTACGGGAATTGTAGTCCATAGCGAAGTGTATTGTGGGTAGTGTAGTTCGACACGCATGCTGGATGATGTGAGCTCGCTGTGTTCTGTGCAGCGGAGCAGAGGAAGAAAGTTTTAATCGGCTTTGTTTTATGTTCACTCGAGTTATTCCTACCGGGAGCTGTTTGCACAAATTGCCCTCTGAATCTGACAACACGAAAATAAGTAAAAGAATGGCATGCATTAATTACTTTTGTCCGTCTCATCATCTGCACGAGCATGAATTAACGAGCTGTTACGCCTGTTTCACACCGCAAGCGTCAGCGGCGCGTGAGCAGAGCGTGAGCAGCGCGTATGTCGAGCAGTAGCAGCACGCAGGCGTTTGCCTTTCACACCAACTGCGTCTGCAGCGCGCAGCTCTTCGGCAGCTGCTGCTGAGATCAACCTATCTCTGTCTATTCTATCTAGTTACCCCTCTATATACAAATACACTTTTTAAACTTTTCATCTGTACCAAGGCCCCTCCTATGCTGTTTCATTAACCTGCAAATGTTTATTTTACAAATTTTATAGATCAAATAGTACTGTATGCTTCTAAAGCTAACTTATATGAGAATTGTCTACAGTCAGAAGACAATCGCCTGTGATATCATGTCATTTGTTTTTTGATTATCAGGTTGCTGTAGACCTAGTTATAATCATATTTATACAATATAGTTATAATGATATTTATACATGATCAAACTAGTGTTAATTTCTCCGCTTCAGTGATGTCCAGCGGCAAAATAACAGCTCGTTAATTCATGCTCGTGCAGATGATGAGACGGACAAAAGTAACCAATGCATGCCATTCTTTTACTTATTTTTGTGTTGTCAGATTCACAGTGCAAACAGCTCCCGGTAGGAATAATTCGAGTGAACATAAAACAAAGCCGATTAAAACTTTCTTGCTCTGCTAGCTGCACAGAACACAGCGAGCTCACATAATCCAGCATGCGTGTCGCACTACACTACCCACAATACACTTCGCTATGGACTACAAATCCCGTAAATATTCCATTTCCCCTCTCCTACAACACTAGTGTGCAACTTAAGCAAAACTGATAGTAAAATAGTTTTACATTTGGTTTTGTAGTTCGGGCCTAAATAAATGTTTGTTGCCGTTTTTAATCGTTTTAAGTTCATTTGAATGACTATATATAAACCATTTGACATTATTAACGTATTTATTGAGTAAAATTGTTAGTTTTTACTGTCATTCAATGTGTTTTGGTCATTCTCAATGCACTGTCACTTTAATTGAGCGTGAGCAGCGCGTCAAAAATAGACCCAGCGCCGAAACTATCGCTGCACTGCTGCTTCGGCAACGCTCACGCCTCGCTCTGACGCGCTGCTGCTGCGTGCGGTATGAAAGCTCTAATCTGTTAACATGGACGACGAAAACACACGCGCTGCTCACGCTCTGCTCACGCGCCGCTGACGCTTGCGGTGTGAAACAGGCGTTATTCTGCCGCTGGACATCACTGAAGCGGAGAAATTAACACTAGTTTGATCATGTATAAATATCATTATAACTATATTGGATAAATATGATTATAACTAGGTCTACAGCAACCTGATAATCAAAAAACAAATGACACGATATCACAGGTGATTGTCTTCTGACTGTAGACACTTCTCATATAAGTTAGCTTTAGAAGCATACAGTACTATTTGATCTATAAAATTTGTAAAATAAATATTTGCAGGTTAACGAAACAGCATAGGTGGGGCCTTGGTGCAGATGAAAAGTTTAAAAAGTGTATTTGTATATAGAGAGACATGGGTAACTTGATAGAATAGACAGAGATAGATTGATCTCAGCAGCAGCTGCCGAAGAACTGCGCGCTGCAGACGCAGCTGGTGTGAAAGGCAAACGCCTGCGTGCTGCTACTGCTCGACAAACGCGCTGCTCACGCTCTGCTCACGCGCCGCTGACGCTTGCGGTGTGAAACAGGCGAGAGACTGTTTAGATGCATATCACTAAATAGAAGATGACAGATGTTTCCAGCATGATGGCAGAAATGGCCTTAAACACCAAGAAAGTGCAAGAAATCAACATGACGTCAGATTCACATTATACCCCAACGTCATGGGGATGTTGTATTTTGTTAGGAAATGAAAATCAGGTTGATGTCAAAACCCAATCTCAGGCCAACGTCAATATTCAAAGTCCAACCTCAAATCAACCAAATATCAACGTCTTATGATTTTACAGCTTGACGTTGTGTGGACGTTACCACTGTGACATCTATCAGATGTTGGATTTTGGTTGCCATACCTGATTAATAAGAGTCAGTATTTGTCAATTTTTATTATTTGACATTTTTGACATCAATATGATGTTGTTTTAAGATGTTGACTTGATGTTAGATTTTGCTTACTTTCTAACAACCTAAAATCAACCAAATATCAACGTCATTTGATGTCGTTATTGGACATCAAAATAACGTTGTCCTTAGATGCTGGCTAGACTTGAATTTAGGTCACCTGACATCACAACCTAAATCTAACCTAACTAACCAACTAAATGCACTACAGAATGTTACGTTTACACACATCCACAAATTACATGTAAATGCATCAGCTTTTTACAGTGTCATACTCACTACTCAATCAGAAGGCTGTTATCATCCATACTCATGGTTAATCAGCTATAGATCACATATGGTTGTGACCGGAAGTTAACGAGATTTATATTATTTATTAAATTTCCCATTCATTGCATTTTATTAACGTTTACCCCAACCCTAAACCTAAACATCACAATAATGTAAAAACAGATCTGGATCTGGAGTTTCTATTAGTATAGCTGATCAACCATGTGGGTGGATGATGACAGCCTTCTCAGCATTCCAGTAGGTGCAGAAGGACCCTACTGGCACATTATTACCATCTGATAACCAATGATAATGCCCATTCAATCAAGTGATAACATTTGAAGCGGGTGATGCTGACCAGAAGCCTCACTTTCGTTTAGAATACAGAAAAACTGACCCCAAATTCTCACTTTAATAGTCTCTAACTGACACAACCCATGGCACAGGCACAGCAGTGCTACCTAACAGGTTTGTTTCCTTTCAGAGCTTAATTTAGACAATAAGAAACACATTACAAAGAAACAGCACGTAATTCTCAGGTTCAAGAGTGTTAGGTAACCCTCTTTGTGACACCTCGAGAACTTAATAAGCATTCGGATCAGATTTTTGGAATTGTCCAGGACTGCATGGTTGCCTAGCATCTGTAGCTACCAAACGACTAAAGCTAATCCTGTTTGGAATGAGCTCTTTTATTGCCACTCACATTGAGCTGCTGATTTATTGAGTGATAATGTCATAGTCTCCATGCCAACCCGAGGCTTGGGATTTTCTTTTTTATTTTCCTCCAAACACTCTTTATCTGTGTGATTTAATTAATGTGCATGAGGACACAGGGAAGTGGGCTAGACTCCTAACCAGAATTAATGAGCCGACCTCAGCGAGCTCCAGAAACCACCTTACTTTGCTTTCTGATTATATATCTTCATTATAGCGTAATTAAGGCAGAAATCTGATAGATAGTCTTTAGTTTAAGTCCTATTAAAAACCCTTTCCCATTGAAACATTTGGTGGCTCAAATGGTATGTCCATTCTTTTATGAAACATTCATTCATTCATTTTCTTTTCGGCTCAGTCCCTTTATTAATCAGGGGTCACCACAGTGGAATGAACCGCCAACTTATGCAGCATATGTTTTACACAGCAGATGCCCTTCCAGCTGCAACCCAACATTGGGAAACACCCATACACTCTCATTCACACACACACACAACGACCAATTTAGTTTTATTTAATTAACCTACACCTTATGTCTTCCCACATAGCAAAATTTCTCTGGGCCATCTCTAGCCCAAACAGTGAGGTTTTGCTTGGCCCACATGCCGCAGTGAATTACGGTACATGACTAGACCAAGTCTGGCTTTCAGACAAGGGCCAAACATGGAGCATATCTCGGTCAAGCCTCAGCCAACTTTATAACTTATAACTGGGCCTGAACTGGGCCAACTTGGTGCATCACGATTGCAATGAAACTGATAAATCCATTGCACTTTAAGCACACTATGGGCATGCTTTTTTTGATTGGCGAGTTGATTATTAGATTTTTTTTTTACTCAAAACATTCTTATGTATTTTAAATGTGGGTCAAACTTATGTGGCCCACATATCAATATTTAACATCTGGGCCAAATACTACATTTTAAATCTTGCCGAAATCATGTGTGCCACCTTAAAGATGGTGCCACCTCTGCCAAACCCAGGCCATGTTTGGCCCACATGCTGTATGCCAGTGCCGGAAGAATGCCTGCTTTGTCAGCTTTATGCCAAATCTGGTCCAGAATTCTTACCTGGGTTTGGACTGTGAGGGAAACTGGAGCACCCGAACGAACTACACTAACACAGGCTTTTATGAAACCTGCTTTTGTTCATTTTTTTAATTTTTATTTGCGGTTATATTAAGCAATTGGCATGCTCTTATGCTTAAAAAATCCAGGTGTGAATTCGGACATTGCATTTACAGTCATATAGTCAATTATAATGCATCAATGGACAACAGTGTTCCTCCAAACATCACAGATATTGGGTGTATTTAGTGTCACTTTTTTAGATCAAGGTCTTGCTATTTGTTTTTTGTCTATTGAAGGAAAATATTTACTGTGATGCCCTGTTCATTATCATGGATGAGTTCATTAAATGAGTGTTTGGCATCACTCCAGGGTTCAGCACCTGGTGTGTCTCTGCTTGGGTTTTATTAAAGGAATTGCTTTTATATAATGACATCTGGAGCTAAACTGGGAAGCTCAGTGTTACAATGTCATTTTGCCACTACTGGACACTTAAATGTATTTTTATATAAGAGAGAAATGCTTAAATAATAAAAGTGGGAGATGTTGACAAGAAAAAATGATATCCCAATATTTTAGGGGATTCCTTTTCAATGACAAGAACTCATATTTTGCGGAGTGTGTTATCAGTGTGCTTGTAATAAATGTATGTAATGTGCATTTATCATGTATGGCTAATATACACCCAAAGTGCTACACAGTCATGAACAGTCTCTCGACACCTCCACCAGTGTGCAGCATCCACTTGGATGATGCGACGGCAGCCACTGGACAATGGCGCTAGTGCGCTCATCACACACAAGCTATTGGTGGATTGGGGAGACAGTGATACAGCCAATTTGGTGGGTGGGGAAGATTGGGAGGCCATGATTAGTATAAGAGCCGATGGAAAGATTTTAGCCACGACACTGGGGTTACACCCCTACTCTTTAAGAGAAGAGACATGGGCTGTTTATGACCACAGAGACCTCAGTTTAACATATTATCTGATCAATCATGGATACATATGACACCAAAAAAAAAAAAAAAACAGTAGTTAATGGCTGGTTCCTGTTAAATTAGTGATTCACTGAATCAATAATTTGAAAAGATTCATACAAAACATCTGAAAATCTAGATTTGAATGACTTTGATGCACATGGGTGTTGGGAGGACAATAAATTGTGGCTGGGTCCCAACTCCAGAAAAGAGCTGGAAACTGAACTCTACTCATTGGTATTTGAGCTATAGACTAGTGCACTAATAACAAGGATATTGCTGCTGATAGTGCAACTGTTATTCAATGCTGCAACAAAGACTACATGATGCCTTTGAAGCAACCGGGTGAACAACTGATGAACATTCAATTAAATACCAGTTGGTTTAGTTTACCTTGCTAGGTCGATGGAGTGCAACAAGTGTGAGTAGTGAAAACGCGTAATGGAGTTGAATTCATATGAACCCAACATGTGCCAAGTGTAATGGGTTTGAGGACAGGGCAGTGAGGACACCAGCTTATGAATGCACAGCATGAATTGCTAACCCTGGGCTAAGTTATGTAATAATCTGGGGCTTAAATGACCTTTAAATGAGATGTTAACATGGAATTTATCATTCAGTTAACATTTATAATTTACATTTACGCATTTATCAGCCACTTTAATAACTTACAAGTGAGAATAAAAGAAGAACTTCAAATCATCATATAGAAGCAGTGTATAAATACTATGACTAAGTTCATTTAAAAAATGTCAAGTTAATTTTAAGACTATTTTCTCAAAGCATACAGAGTGTATAGGGCTGCACAATATGTCATTTTGGCATCGATATCATGTTGTGCGCATGCGCAATAGTCATATCGCAAAGATATTCTATGTTGAGTCTGAATTATAGTTGAACAGAATTGGATTTAATCACGGTACTTATACAGAATTTATATGATTTATGCAAAAAAAAAATTCCTCACTTAAAATTTTTGTCTTGTTTCTAGTCTAAATCTACATTTCAAAGCGAAAACCAGATTATTTCACTTACGCCTCTGGCAGATAATTTAGCTTGTTCAAAGGAAAACTCTTAATTTTGACTCTTTTCTTCTGACAGTAAAAACAAAACATTATTTTTACTTAAGGATTTTAGATATTTGGGCAAGAAATAAGAGAAAACTACGTTAGAAAAGGTGATTATTCAATTTATGTACCTAATTGCTGCTAGTCTTCTCAGAATACCATCAAACTCTCTTGTGAAACTCCATTCATATTGCAATATTTATTACAGAAAATAAAATATCGCAATATCTGATTTTTTCAAAATCGTGCAGCCCTAGTACGGAGCACACTTAGATTTGCACAATGTTTTCCAAAATGTATGCATGCTTAAGGTGCATATGGAGAGGAAAAGATTGCGTCTTCTATGGGTGGTTTGTAAAGCTCACTTAACTGTGTAAAGCACAATAAGCACAATAAGAATTAGCCAAAGTTTTTTCAAGACAGTAAGTTAAAAAGTCTCTGATGTATAAAGAGAGAAGAGTGTTTTCAATAATGATTTATTTAAATTTCTTAAGATATTTGTGGTTTTGATTCTTAGTAGGAGTGTAAAGAGAGAAAGATCAGTGTCGGGATCAGGATATGATAATGTCACACTGCGAGGATGGAGCACTGAGAGACATGTCACTAAAGAAAACATTCAGAGATTGGAACGTTTACCCTTCACAAACCCTCCACGGCAATATGATACACAGTGCTAGTCTTGGGTTTAAGCCAACAACCGTTTAGCCAAGATGTGTACTCATGCATAATGTGGGCCTACTAGTTATGACATCAAAGATTGCATTCCAACATTTCAAAGGCTGACCTCAAGTTCTGATTTTTCCAAACCGCACAGTAAGTGCATTTTGCCGCATAATGTTCGTCCACATTGCTCTACTGAACCATTTAAAACCACTTATTGTTGAATATATTGTATCTAAAGTTAATAATTTCATAAATGCTCTTATGTTTGAGGTTTAGTTAAAGTCTGTGTGAAATCAAAATTAGCACACATTGCTATTCTTTAGGTGAACAATTATATAGTTAATCCACTAAAAAAACGTTTGCTTTGATATTCTTCAATCAAAGACTATAGAATACTCAAGACATGTCATTATAGTTTTGAATGAGGAAAAGTATAACAGTCATTATGGAGGACGTAGCCCCACCTACTAGTACAGGAGCCAATCATCAATCGCTATAGACTGACGTTTCTCCAGAGGAGAAGCTCAGACTAGACGTGTTTTTACGACAGATTTTTGTGGTCAACAAATGCACTGATATCTCAGTGAATACTTGAAGAGTTTGGTTGCAAAATGCGATAAATGCCATTTTTTGACATTTGGATTTTATCATTGGAAATTACTGTTCAGATGTACCTTAATCTATGTGTGAATTGCTGCCATTAATAACATTTAAAAATGTACATTTTAGGCCTACTACAAAATGTATTTTTCACAAAACGCGATATCCGCCAGACCAGTTTCTTTACAAAGTGCGATATAACAGGTATAGAAAGTTCAGGAAGCTTCACGAGCTCAGCATCCCCTGGGAAGAGAGTCGCCAATGAAGTGCTCCGAATTTGTTAATTGATTTAGCGATAGAATATGAAGCCTTCAACATCACGAAAATGTATAAGAACGCTACAAAAGTGGACCAGAATAAGATACTTCTGCGTCTGTCAACAATATGCAAATGCAGCAGGGAACAAGTCTCCACTGATGTCAATTAATAGGAAGGCCAGGAAGCACCTTTTTTCCTGCGCACCTCCCCATCACAAGATAACTGTCTGCAAGGCGACATTTCTAAGTGTCATTTTAAGTGTATTTTTTAAATAATTTCTTACATGTAGCAGAGTAGCCTATCGGAAGATTTATTCATGTGGTTCTACATATATTGTTTATAGCCTAAAACCTCACCTTAATTCTTGTTGTTGAACATAAAGGGCACATGTTGTTATGGAGAAAAAATAATGGTTTTGCGTTTTCACAACAACCAGTAAATAAGCTATTTTTGTTATTATTATTATTACAGTGAAATAATTCATTAAATATGATAGGGCGAGGCGAGCTTGTGTCGCGGACTCTGTGACTGTGGCTCCGTCCGCTCTGATCATACAGGTTTGGTTTTCAGCAGCAGTGTGAAGGAGCTGCCCTCCACTTTTTTCTTTCTGTAACAAGCAACAAGTCATTTATCTAACTAACTTACTCTTACTTCTCAAACAAAACATTGATTCACTAGCTTTTCTTAATGGTATATTTGTAGTAGAATATGGCCTAAGGTGGATATAGTGTTTTTAAAAATATATATATAATAATAATAATAAGTAATTTATGTTATGTTGTGTACATTCTGGCCAAATCTAACTCAGAATCTTATTACTATTAATCAATCTTTGTATATATTATTCCATATATTTATGTTTAGTTTTTTAACCAATTTAAAATGTTTGACAATGTTAAGATTAATATGTTGCGTTTTGGCTTGGTTTTTGACTTATTTATGAACTATTTATGGACATAAAGTTAAATAAAAAATATCCTGGATTTGAAAATATTGTGTTCCTGGCCTTCACTGAGCTCAAGTAATAGTTTATTGTATAAAAATTATGAATGAACTTGACTGTTGATGTCTTAAATACTAATGTCATATAACCAACATTTTTTAAAATGGACATTTCTCGTTTTACAGTGAAACTCTTCACTTGCTTCGCAGACATGAGAAATATTTCCAAATAAAGCTTGAAGTCTGTGCTTTTTAATAAACAAACTACACTTTTTGTTTTTGTAATCTGTATGAAAGGAACGTGAGGTACAGTTTGACCTTTCAAATCCACATCAATTTGTAAACAAAGAGTCGATGTCATTTCTGGGGGAGATTCGCCATCAAGACCAAGTTGGGATTACTTCAGAAGAGCAGCGTAATGAAAGACTCATGGATACTAGAAATTAATGTGCTATAACCTGAATCTTTAAACATTGATAGTCTGTGTGGATTTCTATTTACTTTTGTTAATGTATTATTATTACTATGTGTTTATGGATGTATATGTACATAAATGTGTAGGTGTGTGTACGGGATATGTACAGTTAAAGTCCGAATTGATATATTGATATACATGATATATATATATATATATTTTTTTTTTTAAATAGTTCCCAATTTATGTTTAACAGAGCAAGGAAATTTTGACAGTATGTCTGATATAATTTTTCTTCTGGAGAAAGTCTTATTTGTTTTATTTTGACTACAATAAAAGCAGGTTTTCATTTTTTGAAACACCATTTGAAGTATTTAATTTTAGGCAAAATTATTAGCCCCTTTAAGCTGTTTATTTTTTTGATAGTCTACAGATCAAACCATTGTTTTACAATAACTTGCCTAGTTACTCTAACCCACCTAGTTAACCTAATTAACCTAGTTAAGCCTTTAAATGTCACTTTAAGCTGTATAGAAGTGTCTTAAACAAGTATCTAGTCAAATATGATTTTCTTTCATCACGGCAAAGATAAAAGAAATCAGTTATTATTAGAAATGAGTTATTAAAAGTCTTATGTTTAGAAATGTGTTGAAAAAATCTTCCCTCTTTTAAACAGAAATTGGGGAAAAAATAAACAGGAGGGCTAATAATTCTGAGTTCAGCTGTATATGTATGGGCTGTTATATATACATACATGTATGTATATGTGTATTGTTTTCTATAATATTATAGCCTGTAAATATACCCTGTATTTTTTATGTTTGTGTTGAAGATATGTGTATCTTATGTTTATATATACATATTTTTTCTGTTAGTTTTTGGATGCTATGCTATTTGTGGGATGGCATGGACTTTGGCACTGCTGGGGGTGGGTGGGTGTTTTTCCAGGGGCGCTGGAGGGCTTAAGGAGTGAATCTTGTTTTGTTTATTGGAAAGAAAATTGTAAAGATGCAGTGACCACTCATGTGTAAAATCGATAAAAATGTAATCGTAAGAAGAGCAGCGCGATCTGACGATCATTATTCAAAGATGATAGTATGTGGAAGGGCCATAAATGAGGTTGGTGTCGTGATCTCATTTCTTTCGAGTCCATATGCGACCTTAAAAAATGCTGATTTTGTTTGATTCGTACGTTTAGAAATTAAACTTATGAGACAGTTGTTGCTTAATGTTATTGGTGATTCCAAATATGTAATTATTCGTAAGCTTAACAAACAATTTGATGTTTCGTCTTCAATCAAAGTCAGACTACTTGCTTCTATGTTTGTAGTGGTGGTCCTTCTCTGTTGACTTCGGTTTGATAGCTTCAGCCACAATATTCTTAACCACGCCCCTCTTACCGTTAGTTTGCCATGAGTAAATGATATTCTGTTTTAGCCAGAGGTACATCAACAAACTAAAATAAAAGTCTCAGCAACTTTTGGTCCACCCAGACTTTAAAGCCTTGTCCATTATCCCTTCTCCAGCTTCTTTTTTGAGCACATGCAATTAACTGAGTGATTTACTGCTAATTGCACATGACAGAGGCCAAAATATCTCATCCAAAAACCAAATATGCACTCAGATGGCCACAAAGCGAGTCTCTTGTCTGTGAAACAAGAAGGATCCCAACCAAATCGTCACAAGGGATGAGGATTACACAGTGCAAATCATTGTACTTCGCTTTATGAAAGGAGATTGAAAGAGCACCCTGTGCCGGAGCGTTCTGGGATCATTCTGGAGATTAAATGAAAGTGATCAGGTGCTCACTGCTAGAGTTTATGACTTACATGAGAGTTGTCTAGAGTTTAGAAGAACACCTCCATTTAGAGACAGTTATAGTGATTACATTTAACCACATTTAAATTTAAAGAGATAGTTCACCCAAATATTTAGATTTACATTAACTCATAGTTAACTCACACAAATCCTTCTGTTTTTCTTTTGATCACTGTTCATTCAGTGGTTGAGTGATGCAAATTGCATTTATTACTTAATGCAAAGTTAATTCGAATCATTAATAAAACTTAATAAAACGAAGATAAAAATAAGAAGATATTTTGAAGAATGCTGGAAACGGTCTTGACATCCATAGTAGGAAAAAACTATGGAAATCCATGGCCACCAGTTTCCAGTATTCTTCAAACTATTATAATGCATGTGCACTGGAAAAAATACAGAATTTCCCTTTTTGATACAGGTGAACTATCCCTTTAAATCAGAAATGCCCAAACTAGGGCGCGGCGGGCCAAAGTTGGCCCTTTTAAAAGGTTTGATTTGGCCTGCCATCCCATCTGAGAAGAGAGGGAGAATTTTGGGGAGGTTTAAGGTTGATGGTTTTAATACACATTTCTAATTTAACGTAACCTTTCATTTGTTACTTTTATTTTTAGGCTACAAAAAAAAACTTAAACTAAATGTTTTAATTAAATGTTGTAAATTAAGGCAGATACAGCTGGACTAGTGTATTCGGCATAATGTTATAAATGGAGTTCTTATGTTTTCATTTTAATAGGTTCACTTTAAAATGTAAAAAATATATAATGGATGAGTTAAGTAGTGGAAATAAACGAGGAAATTATTCATAAAAACTTTGTATTACAGTTTGATATATTTACCTTTGGCCAACGACCCTCAATCAAGTTTTTTGGCCCTTCATAAGAAAATATTTGGGCACCCCAAACATTGTTCCATTATGCAAAATAAGACTTGTGTGGTGGCATAAATTAAATTAGGCTGTTAGGCATTGTTATTATACAATAGTAACTGATTAAATTCTAGTTAAAAATTATTTTACCTCAATGAACCAACCTATATGATCAGAGATGAAACAGGGAGCAAAAATAGCAATTCTACATGCAGTAATCCCAACTAGTCAACATCCTCTGGGGGCAAAGATCTCAAAAGGCAAACACAAAGCCCGCTTATGTTTGTCAAATATGTGACATGACACTGACTAAATATGTCATTTTACAAAGCTATTAACACATTTAAAATGTCCTACTGAAAAACTATGTAACAAGCTTTAATATTTATTGTATTGTTTATCCAAAACACTATTCTGATTACATTGTCCTGATAATTTATGGGTAGGCACACATGGAACTGCACAGGCAGAAATCTGCAGATTTCCGCAGATTTTTAGCCCATCATTTGAGTCTTGTAAATGTGTGTAAATTTATATTTATTCAGTTTTTAAATTGATTTCATTTTATTTTAAGCTGAAAAGAAAATGAATGAATGAATATCATTGACTAATATAAAAGTGTTCATTTGATTTATTTACAGTAAAGTTTGTAAAGTAACATTTTTTGTCCTTGAGAGATGTGCTTTGTCCTAGATGGATCTAGATGGATTTGCATTGTAGACATTAAACAAAAATTAAAAAGCAATTAGTTTTATTTCATATAGTACGTTTTTAGTAAATCCGCAGATTTTTTGTTACAAAATTCTCGGCAGAAATAGCAAAGAAATTCCAAATATTCTGTCTGGGCCTATTTATGGGTAAAGAAAATTATGAATGTCATTCACAAGATCATTTCTTAAACCTGTAGATTGATCATTTTACTATGACTTTACACTTAAGAATTCAAATTAGAATTTTAATTGGCATTGATGAACCTGATAACGAAACTCTAACATCCGTTGAATGGCTATTTTACACACAAAGTCATTTATTGTGGAATTTTGAAATAGAGTTAAAGTCAGAATTATTAGCCCCCCTTTAATTTTTTTTTCTTTTTTAAATAATGCCCGAATAAAGTTGAACAAAGCAAGGAAATTTTCACAGTATGTCTGATAAAGAAGAAAGTCTTATTTGTTTTATTTCGGCTAGAGTAAAAACAGTTTTACATTTTTTAATTAACAATTTTAAGATCAAAATTATTAGCCCCTTTAAGTTATATATTTTTTTCAATAGCCTACCTAACAAAACATCGTTATACAATAACTTGCCTAATTACTCTAACCTGCCTAGTTAACCTAATTAACCTAGTTAAGCCTTTAAATATCACTTTAAGCTGCATAGAAGTTTCTTGAAAAATATCTAGTCAAATATTATTTACTGTCATCATGACAAAGATAAAATACATCAGTTATTAGAAATGAGTTGTTAAAACTATTATGTGTAGAAATGTGTTGAAAAAATCTCTGTTATTCAGAAATTGGGGGAAAATAAACAGGGGGCTAATAAATCAGGGGGGGGGTAATAATTCTGACTTCAACTGTATAATTAAAATTCTCTTTTAGTTTTAAACACCATATCTGGAAGGTTCTTCTGAGAACCCAAAATAGTTCTGTGAAACTGCTGTAAAAACTTATTTTTACTGCACATAAAGGAATTATACATGGCAAAATTAATACATGGTTTATCACAGCATAAATTGTTGTTAAATGCAGGCTGTTGTCTAAAACGAATAACGTTAGTTGATTGCAACTCTGTTTTTGTCTTGCGTGTAAGAGAAAAAGACGATTTGCAGGAAATCCTCACCAAAAGCAAGTTGATGCAGTTGCAGAAACGAAAGGAAAGTGGAAGTTGACAGAACTTCAAGATCTTTTCCACATGAATAAACACAATGGCTTCTTCAAACATGTTCACACCAATGCTTTTTGCTTTGGCTCATTGTTTAGCAGTTATTTTTCTCATTGGCAGCCTTGACTTTTTCATTCCAATGTTATTAGTCTATTATTAACTCGGGATGAAGTATAAATAACAACACGTTGTTTAATAAAAAAGCGTAAAACTCAATTTTACATTTATAACAACAATTGTATATCGTTATGCTTAGAGATGAAATATACCTGCCCAGCTTTGTCCTCCTGAAATCCATATTGTACATATTTGTAGCTACATGTTCGCAACGGAAATGACTCCCAGCAGACAGTCTGAGTTTCTCCCGGCAGTAGCGGAGAGCAAAACTCCGGATGTTTCACCGTGTCCGAAACTTGGAAGGAAGCAAAGCACGTGAAGACGTGCGTTGATCGGTACACGCACGAGAGCGCAACTGAAAGACAGTGACAGTGGGGTTTTTTAAGAGAAATAAAAGTGTCTCGCGACCACTTTCTCTCGCTCAGTGTCAGGAATGCCGCTGTTTGCTGAATCCCCTCCCCGCCCCTTTGCTTCCAAGTAAACTTCAAAAAGGCTCTCGGCGAATGAACGACATCGTGTTTTTCCATCGTGTAGCGGATATTTGCTTTAGAGGCGCGTAAACAATGACCTCCCTGACCGTTAACTCGTTAACTCTAGATGCTGGATGCACGCTGTTTTGTTTAAAAAACTGTTACAAAATAAAAACAACACATTTATTAAACAGTTTTCAATCTCAGGATGTCGCGTTGAGGGAATTAAAATAGCATTTTGTGCATCTGTAACAATTTGTGTGGCCTATTATAGAACTAGTCACTGGTGGTCAGGCATTAAAAAATCTACCTTTTGTCAAAACATTTCTGAAGTGACCTGTGAGGAGATTTTCTGTTGACGAGTGATTTAATACAGTTGACCAGAATATTCACATCAGCGCACGAAGCCCTCTGCTGGTTAAATAACACACCTGCAATTCATACCTAAGGCCACCTTAGATAGATCCCAAAATTACACACACACACACACACAAACAACAACAACAACAATCCCAGTGACTTGCGACCACATTTCTTAGATGTAGTAAATTTACAAACACACAATAATATGCCTATATAAACACGAGCATTTTGACAACACAAAAAAAGTGCAACAGTCTAACAATCATAAAATTTCATAGTCGTTTATTAATTTGTTTAATTTATTATTATTAACCTCAGCTAAAGAGGTGGGCACAACGTTTTCAGCACAAGTTGGTTTAATTTTGGAGTTCGCCACTTGTGGCCTGTGTTTATTTTGAATGTATTTGATTGCCAAATAGGTGTCAGAAAGTTTAACTGTTTTGTTAATCTAACGTAAACATAATAATCCTATGAAAAAAAATATATTGAAAGGCTTGTGTGTTTTCATTTAAATGTTGTTGCTTTTTTAAGTAACTATTAACTATTTTTTTATCTCCTGTGGGTAATGGGTGAAATATGGTAATTCTAATAGTTTAATAAAATTTATTTGACTTTTGGAAATCACCAAGGTACAACCTCTCATTGTCCCAACCCCGAGTTCAGGAAACACTGCCTTAGATGATTTGTAATAATAATTAAAAAAATAATAATAATAATAATAATAATAATAATAACATAAAACGAATTTTATAATAGGCTGAATCAACCACAAGTAAATTTTTTGGACGTTCTTTAGAAAGAAAACAAAGGAAATTTTACAAAGAAAACAAGTTTGTGTGTGTTTTATGATTTGCAATTGATTGGTTGGACTATTGGCAAAAGAAAAATCTAGGTACTCAAATAAATCAAAGTAGGCCTGCTTAAATTAAATGGCTACAGTGTATAACTCTATATGTTTTAGAGTAAGAAATTTCAATGCTAGTTTGTAAGCAAATCACAGTAGTTCTTGCTGGGGGGTAAAACACAATTCAATGCATTGCAAAATGATTATGATAGAAATGTACAAAAATCATACCTTTTGAATAATATTAGCTGTTTTTTACATTGATGCAAATAATAAAGCATTAAAGATTTAACAGAATGCTTTTAGACAAAATCGGACTGAGGTATTAAGAGATGTTGAAGTGAATACTTTATGTATTTTAATATTATACTTCAATATTAATTTTTAATTCATCTTTATTTCTATAGCGCTTTTTACAGATTGTGTCAAAGTAGCTTAGTATAAGTTCTTGAAAAATGTAAACTGTCAGTCCAGTTTTCAAAGATTAAGTTCAGTTTAGTTTAGTGTAGATACACAGCAAATTCACCAGAGTTAAATTCTCGGTGTTGAAGCATTTGAGAGTAAAGTGTTGACGTTAAAGAGTTAGATTTTGATAAATGAATATAATAAGAGTTAGAATTGTTTTTATTCAGTGCGAAATCAAGGAGTTATCTTTTCAACACTTGGTGGTGTTATTTCCAACATCCGGGAATTCATGCAGCCCCAGTCACTGAAGAATTTTCCAGATGCCATTTTCCATCTGAGGTTTAGAACAGCAACTGGTGAGTCAAACTACCTAAATGTTGGTATTTTACTGACTTTCTTTAAGGAAATACAGTTGTAAACATGTTGTTAAGTTAATAACTTTAGAATGGAGTTACAATTTTAAACTTCTGCGGTTCATTCATGGTCGTTTGTGTATCTAGCTTAACTGCATTACTATTGACTTCTTTTCAAGAATGTTTTTATATGCTCACGCATACATAGTGCATAAAAACATCAAATGTACATGTTCAACACATTTCTGTCACGCTTAATGCCATTTTGTGCGTTGTTACCCATCTGTAAAATAAAATCGACACTTCTCCTTTAATTCCAAGCAAACTAGCGAGGGAATCCCCGGAGCCGCCTAACGTTAGCCTACTCTGCCCGGATGCTAACGGCAACACAGGACGGTTTCCATAAGCTCTGGAGAGTTTCTAAAACATATCTGGTGAGTAAATGAACATATGCTTACTTGTAAAAGGCTTTCTGACTGAAACAAATGATTGTTTGTTATTCGTGTACGTTAATTTGGTTATTTTAAACACCGCGGCCCTTTTAAACTGGTTCATTCGTGGCCGTCCATATAGAGTGGAGGAACTATGACGTCACTTTGTAGGCTAATCGGCTGCTAGCATAAAACTGGTTCCCTCGTGAAAATCCCTATAGGATTTTCCCATAGGGTTTTCGAAGATTGCGAATAATACGCTCTGTGTACAAACACTGTTCATTACACTTACACGTTTTGTTCAGCCGGATAATTGTCACACGAAAATATAACATTGAGCACTTTTGGATCTTAAATGCAAACGCAAGACTTGAAAAGCTAACATTAGGCTATAAACGGACTACAGTGCCCTCGGGGCGCTCGTCAGTGACGTCAGCCCCACCCTTCTACAGACGACTTATCAAGCTTATTTTTCGAAATAACGTCCATGACAAAGAGTTAATCTCTCAGTATATTATATTGTAATCCACGCTATATATTATAAACTAATAAATACGCAAACACACATAGACCTTTGTGCCTTTTGGATCGTTTTTACGTGGGAAATACATGTTTTGCTTTGCGGTTGTTCTAAAAGTTTAAAAAATGTGTATAAATGTGCCTATATAGTATTATTATGAGACATATTTAAATAAGTGTATCGCTCGCGTGCACACAGCCCGCTTACCTTAACAGACGACGGCGTGAGGAGGAACAAGTCTATCAAATGCCTGCAGGTTTCATCATTATGGACACAGAACAACATTCAATATTCCTTTTGTGTCACGAAGTACAGCGAAAAACAGCCCAATACAGTCACATCTGCTGTACGTTTTATGGAGGAGTGTAAATATTGCAGTTATGACAGAGTTATGTGTTGATGAAGAAAAAAAGACGAGAAATCACTTGATCACGTTAAAATGACAGTTAACATGCATGTATTTTTACACATTTATTCACACGTTTGCATTACTGAGAGCAGGAAAGAAACTGAGCAGTATCTTCATATTATCGTTTAATTAAAATGATCAACAAATGAATCTGTCTCGACAGCCTTTACATGTGAAGGAATTATCTACACACAATCTGAATTCTCAATTAGAATAATACAACAAACTATAAAATACTATTCTGAAAATACTTAAATCACAGACAAATCCAAACGCCCAAGCGAGCTGCGCTCCAGACCAGATCAGCTCGATGACGTATAATGCCCCCGACGCCGCCTGTAGTCTCATTTAGCAACTTGATAGCAACCGTCTTTTTAAAGAAGCATAATCGATTTAAAAGTTGATGAGTGTGCTGTAACTGATGTGTTTTATGTCGTAGAACAAAACGTGAAAGTATATTGAGTTGGTGTTAGCCACGGACCTTATTTGAGCGATTTTACTGAAACCCCATTCAAAAAACCCATTGACTTTGGGACGAGGGAACCGGAAGTGCTAAAATGCTAACTCGCTTCCGGGTTTTTGCATACAAATTGACGTCATAGTTCCTCCACTCTATAACGTTACCGTTAACGTTAGTCCATAACTTAGACTTGTGTGATAACGTACGCTTAAATTATATTAAGTGTTGACAACCATTAAAGTCGGAATGTTAACATTAATGTCTTTAAATGACCGCGTTTGCACTTTATCAGACATTTAACGTTACAGAAGTCTCCCGGAAGTTGCGGGACTAACGTTAACGTTATCCCGCAAATGCACAGAGACTCCCAGATGCCCAAGTAGATGCCCGCAAATGAATGATCATCTCCCGGATATCGCGCGTCTCCCGCCCGGTCATTAAACACTTTGCACGCCCCTCTCCACCGCATCCCTCCCAGTTCTTCAGGTACGTCGCGCGCAAGTCACCCCCACCGCTCTTCAGGTACGTCGCGCGCAAGTCACCCCCACCGCTCTTCAGGTACGTCGCGCGCAACTCATCCCATTGCTCTTTAGGTACTCATCTCTCCCGCTACCTCCCGCAAATCAACTCTGTATCCCCCGAAAATGACTTTTCCCAACTCGGGATGTCTGACGTTAGTAAGTTAGGCTATTTCTGTTGTCAGGAACATCTTAGTCAAGCTTTTTCTCCCGCATGATATTGTGCTTAAAACTATAGGCTAAACTTAGCATGTACTGTACACAACATTTCCGTTTTATTAGTGCGTTGTAAACAGCCACCTGTCTGTAAATTAATCAACTGATTCATATTTGAGCAGCCTAATGATGATACAGTTTGATTTGTAGATTTATTATCAATAATCAACATCTGAATCAAAAGATATGTGAAAATGTTTGAGGCATACTTTGTGATGTTCATCTCTCTTTTTTATCTGAAGGTTATGCATGTGTTAGATACTAATGTGTTGTTGTTTTTTAACAGCCACAGTTCTCTGTACAATAACACAAGACCCTGTGACGGTGGCTGATTAGAGACGGATGGTGTATTTCCAGAGTTGGTGAAATGACCAAGCACACCTTCTTGGTCATATGTGGTGATAATAATGAAGGTATGTTGTATAAAGTTCTGTATTTGTTTTACAATAAGCTGAGAGGGTATTAGAGCATTAGAGAATAACAAATGACATGAAGGTGATAAGTTTTGTATTGTGGGTGAACTGTTACTTAAATAATGTTTTGCTCTGCTTTGCACTTTTCCTCTTCTGCTTATCCTAATATTTTAGATTATATTTGGACCTGAAACATCTGCTAGACTCCAGGAAAGGTGGCGTCAGTACTGGACCTGAAAGGGCCTAACAAGTTGAATCTGGTAAAGAAACACGCACACACACACACAAACACACACACGCACGCACACGCTTACAGAAAACTGTAAGTTTATGAATATTTTTTACACTGTGGCCAATATTTTGGGGAAGTCAGCATCACTAAATGATATAAAAGATTTTAAGCTCCTCTAAATTTTGCTCCAAGTGTGTTAAATTCAGGATTGTGGACAGACAGCTGCCTGTTTTCCAGTTCTAGTCATAGTGGTTAACCTAATTGTTTTTGGAGATCCAACAGTGATATATGTGTTTTTTCTACTTTTCCATATCCTGTCACCTCAACCAGCTGGGAGAGTCAAGTTGTGGATCATCATGTGGATTTTCAAAAGGTGAGTTTAGATTTCTTGAATGTTTTATTTACTTTAAATGTTATTTTAAATATATCATAGAATTTGATTGCAATTTGTTTTCAAACATTTTTCTTAGTCATGCTGAAGTCTTGAAGAGTTCTTAGATGAGCATCACCCTACAGTATATCCGTGCATCAGGAACCACCAGACGAGCGATCAGCAGCTACTACTGTACATCGTCATGGATAAAAAGGTCATCCTGTGGCTGGGAAGCACATCTTTCACAGGACATGCTTGATGAGATTTCCTAGCTCCAGTTTGTTTTCACACAAGTTTACAGCATTTATACCTTCATTTAAACTGCTGTGTTTGATATGGAGGACCAAGGAAACACCAGAAGTGAAAGATTTGCACGCCAAGTTGTTTAAAATGTAATTTCAGAAGAAAACTATGAGTGACGATATATTGAACTTTCAAATTGCTCTGATGAAACATCAAGTTTGGACATCATATTTTGTTGATACTGTCTTTACTAATAAAACATTTAAAGCAAATTTGACATTGTTGCATTTTAAAAATTGAATGAATTGTTGAAGTTGTGAATGTTTTCAAATAAAATGTTTTTTATTTTGTAATTTACAGTCTATTTGACCTTTTTACCATATTTACACTCAAGAGAGTTGAATAAAATAATATATTACACCAGGCGGTGTTAAATATAGTTACATTTTTTAACTCTGCCCTGAGTTAAAATTAACCCTTACTTCGGTGTCAATGTGCCAACCCTTTTGAAAGTGTTGATATAACTCTGTTTTGAGTGGACCCCATGAGACACTTTCAAAGTGTTGAAATTAACACCCATAGAGTTGTTTTGGGTCCCCATATTTTGCTGTGTATCTGGGACTTAAGGGGTCATGCCTTATTTTTTAATATATATTTTTGAGCACTCTTGAAGTGTAACAGTAAAACGTTTAAACAGTGAAACAGTAATAAGAGTTTACATTTTAAAAAGTTATATGTCCTAGGGGTAACTACCAAAGAGCTTAGAATGACCAATGGTCATTCTAAGCTCTTTGTAACTACTACTGTGCCAGTTTAATAATTATGGCACATTTTGTATTTGTTTATGTAAATAAACCTTGAAGTAATGTCCCAGTGATATACACTTCATACTTGTGTTTTCCACAATTTAACATATAATACAATTTAATTTACAATTTAATCATGTTGTAATATCAAGGTCTTGGTCTTGTCTTAATATTAAACACATTACTTTTGCCATGTTCTTAGCCTAAGTGGAAGTCTTGAATATCACAAAATAAAGGGTGTAAGTCTGATTTAGCTTTCTTTACCTGTTTAAAATGAACAGATTCATTCATTCATTTTCCTTCAGCTTAGTCCCTTTAAAAATCCAGGGTCGCTACAGCGAAATGAACTGCCAACTTATCCAGCATGTGTTTTCACTGATAGCGCATGTCTTTGGACTGTGGGAAAATCGGAAATAGAATAGACATTTTTTTCACCACCTATTGATATTTATTTTTACATCATCATTTTTTAAAATTATTAGGGGCCAAGCACCGTAGGTGCGTAGGCACCTATTGCTTTCGTTAGTGTTCTTATTATTATTATTATTAGGGGCCAAGCACCGTAGGTGCGTAGGCACCTATTGCTTTCGTTAGTGTTCTTATTATTATTAGGGGCCAAGCACCGTAGGTGCGTAGGCACCTATTGCTTTCGTTAGTGTTCTTATTATTATTATTATTAGGGGCCAAGCACCGTAGGTGCGTAGGCACCTATTGCTTTCGTTAGTGTTCTTATTATTATTAGGGGTTCGAGCGCGAAGCGCTGAAACCCTATTGTTTTTGTAAGAATTTTTATTATTATTATTATTATTATTATTATTTTACTTCTGCCATAATCACTATTGCCCAGGCCAAACCGTAAGGCCTATTGGCTTCAAACTTGGTCAGATGGTAGTACTCCTCACCGCTACTCAGATCCAAAGGCTCGTCAAAATCGGGCCATAGGTGGCGCTACAGCGCTAAAAACAAAAAAAATTTAGTAATTTGGCCGCCATTTCTAAACCGTTTGTCGTAGGCTCAAAAACTTTACATATTTGGAATCGTTGGGTCAGCCTGAACAAAAGTGGAGTGACTCAGATTTTCTCTACGACGCACCGTTTTTCCGCTACATCGCGATTTGTCCGACACCTACTTTTGCGAACTAGTCCTAGGGTTTTCACCCAATCTGAACCAAACCAGTGTAGAAATGTTCTCTGGACACTGAATAGCAAAAGTTATTGAAAGAAAGTTGAAATGTTGATTTCACGCGAAACCGTACGCAAAAATGTAACATGCTAATGTAAGCTAAAAGCTAATTGTAGCTGTAACTTTTGAACGGATTGAGATATCTTTATCAAACTTGGTACACACATGTATAAGGTCAGTTTGAGGTCACAGTGCAAAACCCGCAAACTTTGGCCACATGGTGGCGCTATATAGCTTAAAAAACATAAAAATTACTCTAACCTCACAACCATTAGTCCAATCAGCTTGAAATTTGGCATGCAGTGTCTTTGTCTAACGTGTCATGACATACTATAAGGACATTGGCATATCTCAAAAAACATGGCCGCCATTAGCCAATTAAGATTAAACAACCATTAAACTAGGTTAACGATGAGTGATCGGAACGAAACTCGGTGGGCATGTTCGACTCATGGTCCTAGAGGTCTGTAAGAATTTTGAAAGAAATCCACCACTAGGGGGCGATTTTGGGTTTTTTGAGAATGTAATTGATTGGTTATTACATAAAGTTTTGCACAGCCACACAAGATACATATCATATGATAGGCCTGCTCATACCGAACAGTCTGACACTAAAACCACTGATGTCACTTAATCTTTTTATTAAATATTAATTAATATATGAAAAACCTACTTTTGCGAACTAGTACCTGGTTTTTCGCTCAATCACCACAAAGCCAGTGTTGTATGAATCTCTGAACTGAGCAGATCAATAGTTATTGAAATGAGTTGAACTTTCCACTTTTGGTAGCTATAAATGGCTCATTTACAAAAGGGGTGTGTCTTACATTGACCTAAATGCATGTATATGCAAAAAGAAAACTCAAAACGTCATGTAATCAGGTATGCACATCTGAGATGTGATTCCTAACAAGCATGCAAAATTTTGTGAAGATAGGTCAATAGGTGGCGCTATAACAGTAGAAAAGGTATCAAAAACACTGATTTTCACAGCTATTTGACCATAATTTGTATTGTATGTGTTTATTGTAGACAGCTTTTCACAAATATACTTAATCTGACATAATATATGACAGGCCTGCTTATCCTGATCACTTTGACACAAAATCCACTGCAGTAACTCAGACCATCCATTTATTATTTACCATTATTTAAAAAAAACTACTTTAAAAAGCTTGTCTTGCTTTTTTGTTTAAATTGAACAAAATCACTGTCTAAATCAGTAAATATAAAAAAACAAAAAAGCAATTAAACTTTGTTCATAAATGAGCTTAATATATTTATCTAAAGAGCACAGTGTGTTTATATGCTTCCGCATAGGGCCTAAACATGCATTACTAATATAAACCACTAGATGACAGCACAACACCTCATAATGTTGGTTCAAAGTCACTAAAATTCCATTAAAGATCATTCTGAATCACATCTTGGCATGGTATAAACTCTGTTATTGCATTTAAAAGCTGATTTAGTCCCTGGTTACCACTTTATTCATTGATGCTTTATATTTTTTCCATTTATTACATTCCATGATGGATTTCTGCAGGATCAGCCTGAAATGTTGGGTTGTCCTACATCTAAACTGCCTAAATGGCAATTAGGTTGCCAAATGCTCGAACCCCGTTAATCGCCGCTTGCGGCTATATTTATTATTATTATTATTATTATTATTATTATTCTTCTTCTTCTTCTTCTTCCGTTTCTTCCGCCGGATTTGAATGGCAGCCCATATAGGCGTATGCGGGAAAGTTGTATAATTTGGCACAATGATAGAGGCCAGTATTAACATTAATCAGGCCAATTATGAAGTCTCAAAATCAAACTCTCTAGCGCCACCACTTGTCCAAACTTTCACGTATGTTTATCATCATAACTTTTGAACCGAATGGGCTACAATCAAAATTCTTTTTTCCTCTGATTCCTTGGCTCAGTCCGATTCAAACCCACCCTATGACGTCATTTTCCGTCATGAATTTTTTCGCGCTATTTTAAATTTTTCGAAAAACCTATTTGATCGAACTCGTCCTACGCCGTGTCTCCGATTTTTACCAAAATTTAATCACATGATCTACAGACCATGCCAACCAAAAGTTATGGAATTCAAGTTGATTAGACCAACCGTTTTCGTTTAACTTGCGAACTAATTTAACGTAGAACTTGCAAAAATGGACTTGAGGCGATATCTCTGTAACGCATTCACCGATTCACACCAAACTTGGTGTGTGTTATGACAAGTAGGGTCTAAGGTTAATTGCAGAGTTTCGGCGCACTGCCCCCTAGTGGTCCGGAGATACTAAAAACTTGCTTTTTGGCTTATAACGTCTCAACCTTTCGTCCGAAACTCATGAAACTGGTCTCATTACATCCGGCAGAGCATGCCGAGTCGAATGATGTCTGATTTTCACAGGTCAGCCATTTTGGGCGTCGCCCATTTCGATTTTTGGCCAAAAATGCTATATTTTACCAACACATTCACATATCATTACAAAACATGGTATGCATCTTCAACCCCATGCCCTGAAAGTACTCAAAAACGTCTGGAGCAGCGCCACCTTATGGCCAATAGTGCTTGGCCCCTTAATTGCTGCTTGCAGCTATATTTATTATTATTATTATTATTCTTCTTCTTCTTCTTCTTCCGTTTCTTCCGCCGGATTTGAATGGCAGCCCATATAGGCGTATGCGGGAAAGTTGTATAATTTGGCACAATGATAGAGGCCAGTATTAACATTAATCAGGCCAATTATGAAGTCTCAAAATCAAACTCTCTAGCGCCACCACTTGTCCAAACTTTCACGTATGTTTATCATCATAACTTTTGAACCGAATGGGCTACAATCAAAATTCTTTTTTCCTCTGATTCCTTGGCTCAGTCCGATTCAAACCCACCCTATGACGTCATTTTCCGTCATGAATTTTTTCGCGCTATTTTAAATTTTTCGAAAAACCTATTTGATCGAACTCGTCCTAGGCCGTGTCTCCGATTTTCACCAAAATTGAATCACATGATGTACAGACCATGCCAACCAAAAGTTATGGAATTCAAGTTGATTAGACCAACTGTTTTCGTTTAATTTACGAACTAATTTAACGTAGAACTTGTGAAAATGGACTCGAGGCGATATCTCTGTAACGCATTCACCGATTCACACCAAACTTGGTGTGTGTTATGACAACTAGGGTCTAAGGTTAAATGCAGAGTTTCGGCGCACTGCCCCCTAGTGGTCCGGAGATACTTAAAACTTGCTTTTTGGCTTATAACGTCTCAACCTTTCGTCCGAAACTCATGAAACTGGTCTCATTACATCCGGCAGAGCATGCCGAGTCGAATGATGTCTGATTTTCACAGGTCAGCCATTTTGGGCGTCGCCCATTTCGATTTTTGCCCAAAAATGCTATATTTTACCAACATATTCACATATCATTACAAAACATGGTAAGCATCTGGCACAATGATAGAGGACAGTATTAACAATAATCAAACCAAATATGAAGTCTCAAAATCAAACTCTCTAGCGCCACCACTTGTACAAACGTTCATGTATGTTTATCATGATAACTTTTGAACCGAATGGGCTACATTCAAAATTCTTTTTTCCTCTGATTCCTTAGCTCAGTCCGATTCAAACCCACCCTATGACGTCATTTTCCGTCATGAAATTTTTCGCACTATATTAAATTTTTCGAAAAACCTATTTGATCGAACTCGTCCTAGGCCGTGTCTCCGATTTTCACCAAAATTGAATCACATGATCTACAGACCATGCCAACCAAAAGTTATGGAATTCAAGTTGATTAGACCAACCGTTTTTGTTTAACTTGCGAACTAATTTAACGTAGAACTTGCAAAAATGGACTTGAGGCGATATCTCTGTAATGCATTCACCGATTCACACCAAAGTTGGTGTGTGTCATGACAACTAGGGTCTAAGGTTAATTGCTGAGTTTCGGCGCACTGCCCCCTAGTGGTCCGGAGATACAAAAAACTTGCTTTTTGGCTTATAACGTCTCAACCTTTCGTCCGAAACTCATGAAACTGGTCTCATTACATCCGGCAGAGCATGCAGAGTCGAATGATGTCTGATTTTCACAGGTCAGCCATTTTGGGCGTCGCCCATTTCGATTTTTGGCCAAAAATGCTATATTTTACCAACACATTCACATATCATTACAAAACATGGTATGCATCTTCAACCCCATGCCCTGAAAGTACTCAAAAACGTCTGGAGCAGCGCCACCTTATGGCCAATAGTGCTTGGCCCCTTAATTGCTGCTTGCAGCTATATTTATTATTATTATTATTATTATTCTTCCGTTTCTTCCGCCGGATTTGAATGGCAGCCCATATAGGCGTATGCGGGAAAGTTGTATAATTTGGCACAATGATAGAGGCCAGTATTAACATTAATCAGACCAAATATGAAGTCTCAAAATCAAACTCTCTAGCGCCACCACTTGTCCAAACTTTCACGTATGTTTATCATGATAACTTTTGAACCGAATGGGCTACAATCAAAATTCTTTTTTCCTCTGATTCCTTGGCTCAGTCCGATTCAAACCCACCCTATGACGTCATTTTCCGTCATGAATTTTTTCGCGCTATTTTAAATTATTCGAAAAACCTATTTGATCGAACTCGTCCTAGGCCGTGTCTCCGATTTTCACCAAAATTGAATCACATGATCTACAGACCATGCCAACCAAAAGTTATGGAATTCAAGTTGATTAGACCAACCGTTTTTGTTTAACTTGCGAACTAATTTAACGTAGAACTTGCGAAAATGGACTTGAGGCGATATCTCCCTAACGCATTCACCGATTCACACCAAACTTGGTGTGTGTTATGACAACTAGGGTATAAGGTTAATTGCGGAGTTTCAGCGCACTGCCCCCTAGTGGTCCGGAGATACTAAAAACTTGCTTTTTGGCTTATAACGTCTCAACCTTTCGTCCGAAACTCATGAAACTGGTCTCGTTACATCCGGCAGAGCATGCCAAGTCGAATGATGTCTGATTTTTACAGGTCAGCCATTTTGGGCGTCGCCCATTTCGATTTTTGGCCAAAAATGCTATATTTTACCAACACATTCACATATTATTACAAAACATGGTATGCATCTTCAACCCCATGCCCTGAAAGTACTCAAAAACGTCTGGAGCAGCGCCACCTTATGGCCAATAGTGCTTGGCCCCTTAATTGCTGCTTGCAGCTATATTTATTATTATTCTTCTTCTTCTTCTTCTTCCGTTTCTTCCGCCGGATTTGAATGGCAGCCCATATAGGCGTATGCGGGAAAGTTGTATAATTTGGCACAATGATAGAGGCCAGTATTAACATTAATCAGGCCAATTATGAAGTCTCAAAATCAAACTCTCTAGCGCCACCACTTGTCCAAACTTTCACGTATGTTTATCATGATAACTTTCAAACCGAATGGGCTACAATCAAAATTCTTTTTTTCCCTGATTCCTTGGCTCAGTCCGATTCAAACCCACCCTATGACGTCATTTTCCGTCATGAATTTTTTCGCGCTATTTTAAATTTTTCGCAAAACCTATTTGATCGAACTCGTCCTAGGCCGTGTCTCCGATTTTCACCAAAATTGAATCACATGATCTACAGACCATGCAAACCAAAAGATATGGAATTCAAGTTGATTAGACCAACCGTTTTTGTTTAACTTGCGAACTAATTTAACGTAGAACTTGCGAAAATGGACTTGAGGCGATATCTCTGTAACGCATTCACCGATTCACACCAAACTTTGTGTGTGTTATGACAACTAGGGTCTAAGGTTAATTGCGGAGTTTCGGCACACTGCCCCCTAGTGGTCCGGAGATACAAAAAACTTGCTTTTTGGCTTATAACGTCTCAACCTTTCGTCCGAAACTCATGAAACTGGTTTCATTACATCCGGCAGAGCATGCCGAGTCGAATGATGTCTGATTTTCACAGGTCAGCCATTTTGGGCGTCGCCCATTTTGATTTTTGGCCAAAAATGCTATATTTTACCAACACATTCACATATCATTACAAAACATGGTATGCATCTTCAACCCCATGCCCTGAAAGTACTCAAAAACGTCTGGAGCAGCGCCACCTTATGGCCAATAGTGCTTGGCCCCTTAATTGCTGCTTGCAGCTATATTTAGGGGCCAAGCACCGTAGGTGCGTAGGCACCTATTGCTTTCGTTAGTGTTCTTATTATTATTATTATTATTATTATTATTCTTCTTCTTCTTCTTCTTCTTCCGTTTCTTCCGCCGGATTTGAATGGCAGCCCATATAGGCGTATGCGGGAAAGTTGTATAATTTGGCACAATGATAGAGGCCAGTATTAAGATTAGTCAGGCCAATTATGAAGTCTCAAAATCAAACTCTCTAGCGCCACCACTTGTCCAAACTTTCACGTATGTTTATCATCATAACTTTTGAACCGAATGGGCTACAGTCAAAATTCTTTTTTCCTCTGATTCCTTGGCTCAGTCCAATTCAAACGCACCCTATGACGTCATTTTCCGTCATGACTTTTTTCGCGCTATTTTAAATTTTTCGCAAAACCTATTTGATCGAACTCGTCCTAGGCCGTGTCTCTGATTTTCACCAAAATTGAATCACATGATCTACAGACCATGCCAACCAAAAGTTATGGAATTCAAGTTGATTAGACCAACCGTTTTCGTTTAACTTGCGAACTAATTTAACGTAGAACTTGCAAAAATGGACTTGAGGCGATATCTCTGTAACGCATTCACCGATTCACACCAAACTTGGTGTGTGTTATGACAACTAGAGTTTGAGGTTATATGCCAAGTTTCGGCGCACTGCCCCCTAGTGGTCTGGATATACAAAAAACTTGCTTTTTGGCTTAAAACGTCTTAACCTTTCGTCCGAAACTCATAAAACTGGTCTCATTACATCCGGCAGAGCATTTCGAGTCGAATGATGTCTGATTTTCACAGGTCAGCCATTTTGGGCGTCGCCCATTTCGATTTTTGGCCAAAAATGCTATATTTTACCAACATATTCACATATCATTACAAAACATGGTATGCATCTTCAACCCCATGCCCTGAAAGTACTCAAAAACGTCTGGAGCAGCGCCACCTTATGGCCAATAGTGCTTGGCCCCTTAATTGCTGCTTGCAGCTATATTTATTATTATTATTCTTCTTCTTCCGTTTCTTCCGCCGGATTTGAATGGCAGCCCATATAGGCGTATGCGGGAAAGTTGTATAATTTGGCACAATGATAGAGGCCAGTATTAACATTAATCAGGCGAATTATGAAGTCTCAAAATCAAACTCTCTAGCGCCACCACTTGTCCAAACTTTCACTTATGTTTATCATGATAACTTTTGAACCGAATGGGCTACAATCAAAATTCTTTTTTCCTCTGATTCCTTGGCTCAGTCCGATTCAAACGCACCCTATGACGTCATTTTCCGTCATGAATTTTTTCGCGCTATTTTACATTTTTCGAAAAACCTATTTGATCGAACTCGTCCTAGGCCGTGTCTCCGATTTTCACCAAAATTGAATCACATGATCTACAGACTATGCCAACCAAAAGTTATGGAATTCAAGTTGATTAGACCAACCGTTTTCGTTTAACTTGCAAACTAATTTAACGAACAACTTGCGAAAATGGACTTGAGGCAATATCTCCGTAACGCATTCACCGATTCACACCAAACTTGGTGTGTGTTATGACAACTAGGGTCTAAGGTTATTTGCCGAGTTTCGGCGCACTGCCCCCTAGTGGTCCGGAGATACTAAAAACTTGCTTTTTGGCTTATAACGTCTCAACCTTTCGTCCGAAACTCATGAAACTGGTCTCATTACATCCGGCAGAGCATGCCGAGTCGAATGATGTCTGATTTTCAAAGGTCAGCCATTTTGGGCGTTGCTCATTTCGATTTTTGGCCAAAAATGCTTTATTTTACCAACACATTCACATATCATTACAAAACATGGTATGCATCTTCAACCCCATGCCCTGAAAGTACGCAAAAACGTCTGGAGCAGCGCCACCTTATGGCCAATAGTGCTTGGCCCCTTAATTGCTGCTTGCAGCTATATTTATTATTATTATTCTTCTTCTTCTTCTTCTTCCGTTTCTTCCGCCGGATTTGAATGGCAGCCCATATAGGCGTATGCGGGAAAGTTGTATAATTTGGCACAATGATAGAGGCCAGTATTAACATTAATCAGGCCAATTATGAAGTCTCAAAATCAAACTCTCTAGCGCCACCACTTGTCCAAACTTTCACGTATGTTTATCATCATAACTTTTGAACCGAATGGGCTACAATCAAAATTCTTTTTTCCTCTGATTCCTTGGCTCAGTCCAATTCAAACGCACCCTATGACGTCATTTTCCGTCATGACTTTTTTCGCGCTATTTTAAATTTTTCGCAAAACCTATTTGATCGAACTCGTCCTAGGCCGTGTCTCCGATTTTCACCAAAATTTAATCACATGATCTACAGACCATGCCAACCAAAAGTTATGGAATTCAAGTTGATTAGACCAACCGTTTTCGTTTAACTTGCGAACTAATTTAACGTAGAACTTGCGAAAATGGACTTGAGGCGATATCTCTGTAACGCATACACCGATTCACACCAAACTTGGTGTGTGTTATGACAACTAGGGTCTAAGGTTAATTGCGGAGTTTCGGCGCACTGCCCCCTAGTGGTCCGGAGATACTAAAAACTTGCTTTTTGGCTTATAACGTCTCAACCTTTCGTCCGAAACTCATGAAACTGGTCTCATTACATTCGGCAGAGCATGCCGAGTCGAATGATGTCTGATTTTCACAGGTCAGCCTTTTTGGGCGTCGCCCATTTCGATTTTTGGCCAAAAATGCTATATTTTACCAACACATTCACATATCATTACAAAACATGGTATGCATCTTCAACCCCATGCCCTGAAAGTACTCAAAAACGTCTGGAGCAGCGCCACCTTATGGCCAATAGTGCTTGGCCCCTTAATTGCTGCTTGCAGCTATATTTATTATTATTATTATTATGTAGACCTATTTTTATGCAATTGTTGTGTGATTGACGTCAAAGAGTTCTGTTCTGGTCTTGGTTTCATCCTGCCTTAGTTTAGATTTAGTCTCCACAATGTCTCTGTAGTTTAGTGTCTCCACACTCTCAAGTCTTGCACTTTAAAATGTTGTGTTTTTCTTTTGATTACATAAAAATTGGGCTAAAAGTAGGCTTCTTTGTTATTTAACATCACACTTAAATAAAATACAATTAGGGTTTTTTTGTCAATTCATGTTGGGCTACTTAATTATGCCTTTATAGGATATTTTTTTTTATTTAAAACGTTAAATGTAGGCCAAATCAACTTCCAGTTAGTCAAGTTTATATTGGCTACTTCTTCTCTTCTATACTCATTTTAAAGCAACAGTTCAATTATTTATTTATGTTTGTTTCTTGAACACAAAAGAAGATATTTCGAAGATTATTTAAAATTAGTAGTCAATAATGACTGATGGAGTCAGTCCAAAAACATGTGCTGTAGGTCAATTGGATAAACTATTTGCTGTAGTGTATGTGCGTGAATGAGTGTGTATGGATGTTTCCCAGAGTTGGGTTGCAGCTGGAATGGCAATCGCTGTGTAAAACATATACTGGATAAGTTGGCGGTTCATTCCGCTGTGGCGACCCCTGATGTATAAAGGGACTAAGCCAAAGAAAATTGAATGAATTGAATGATGGGTGTTTTTTACCCCTACTATGGATGTCAATGGCTACTAGTCTCCAACATTGTTCAAAATATCTTCTTTTCTGTTCAACTGAAGAAAAAAACTTATTTGAAAACACTTGAGGGCGAGTCTGTTTTATCAAAATTTAATCTTTGGTGAACTGTCCCTTTAAGTAACTTTTGAGGACTACATAAATGGTGGATTAAAGCAGTGTTTCTCAACCACGTTCCTGGAGGACCACAATCTCTGTGTAACCCCACCAGTCCTACACCACCCAACCCACTCCGAGCTAGTATCGAACTGGCAACCTTCCGCATGGGAGTCAGATGTTCTACCAAGGAGGCTAAAGACCATGGCCTCTGGTATCTGTTGCTAGAGCACCTTTAGAGGTCAGAAGAGTGAGGTTTATCGGCACAGAACTTACTAGCTGGCCTCCGCTACATCTGCACATTTTCCATGTCCAAACACACACTTGATTCAGATCATCAGCTCATTAGCAGAGACTGAAAGACCTGTAATGGGTGTGACAGAGAAAGAAGACACCCAAAAACATGCAGAGTTAGTGGGCCTTCAGGAACGTGGTTGAGAAACACTGGACTAAATGTATATATTTTTTTTATTTTAGCACACGTAAATAAACCTTTTCCAAGAGTTCTATTCAATGCAATTAAATTATTCAATTAAAAGTACAGGCGTCTCTGTGATGCAGTGGTTTGCATGATCTCCTCACAGCAAAAAGGTTGCTGGTTCGAGCCCCAGCTGGGTCAGTTGGCATTTCGGTGTGGAGTGTGCATGTTCTCCCTGTGTTTGTGTGGGTTTCCTCTGGGTGCTCCTGTTTCCTCCACAGACCAAAGACATGGTGTAGTGTATGTGTGTGAATGCAAGAGTGTATGAGTGTTTCCCAGTGATGGGTTGCAATTAGAAGGTCATCCTCTGCATAACACATATGCTGGCTAAGTTGGTGGTTCATTCCGCTGTGGCAACCCCAAATTGAAAAAAGGGTACTAAGCCGAAAATAAAATTAATGAATTCAAAAGTAAGTCATGTAAACTGCAATTTTATTATGTTCCTTTCAGCAGTCTGTACTGGCGAGTATACAGTTATTAAATCTTTTATAATTTCCCGAAATTCATTACGAGGATCATTGCAGCGCATTTGAGGGTCATATTCTGCACTCGAGAGAGCGGTGGGGCGCCTTTCCCTTTAATTGGAACGGCTCTGCTGCGTGCAGCGGCCAGTGCGCAGGCGCACGAAAAGGTGCAACAGTGGCTGGAGAAAAACAACAACATTCATTGGAACAAGGGTGGAACTTATGGCAGTGCGAGACGACCCCAGATTTCACTGATCTAGCCCTCATCTGAGCCCCTTTTCACTTCGGCTTAATCTGTAAATGGTGTCGAGCCCATGAACCTGGCCAGTCAGAGCGGAGAGGCCGGCTGCAGCCAGCTGCTCTTCGCCAACTTTAATCAGGACAACACGTAAGAAAACATTCACACTCCTGCTGCTGTTGGCCTAACAGACCATCTACACGACAGCAACACACCGCTGTCAGTGCAAACACCGAGTAATCTGCGCCGCAGTCGCGAGAAGCTTCGTTCTGCATAACGGAGAGTTTTAGTTGTGTCGTGCCTCATCATCACTCGAGTGCAATGCAAATACGGCGATAAAGCGTGCTAACCAGCTAAAACACCCACTGTTGATATCTTGATTCCGGTGTTTAAAGTTAACTGGTCCCTTTTAAAACATAATCCTATGATGTGTTAATGCAGCTTTGTTATAATATTATCCACCGTCCGTTTCTTCCTCTTTAGACAAATTCACGCACGAGACGTTGTAGCACTAGCGCACATGCTAACGTGAACATTGCATTTTCGTATTTGTGAAATGTTTTGTCAGCATAACTGTGAAATATGAAATACTTAGTGTGAAGAAACGTGTGGTTGGATAAGCAATTTACCAAGTGTTTTAGGGTTAACGAAGTTGGGCGACCGAAAGTAGCTTAAATGTTAGCAACAGTACAGTACACCAATAAACTGAGCTTTGTGTGTGTTTTTAGCTGTGTTATTCAATTCAGCTGTCTAAAAGATCGTTTCGATGTGATTATATGTTTTTAGAACCTTTTGGTGAACTTTCCAAATAAAGTAACCATCGAACCAGCAGTCATGTTAGCAAAAGCTTTTTGTCTTAATTAGTAGTAGTGCCATTGTAACCGCTGCCTCAGCTCATTGACAACACTTCCAGTATTTTTATAACAGCTGACACACTTCATCACTGTACAAAATAGAGTAAACCGCCTTAACATAGCTTAAAATCTTCTATGTTTTCGGGTTCAAGCATGTCACATTACACCTCTTAAGGATTGCAAAATACCACATTTCACTTTCAAGTCAACAACCTGTTTTAGTCGTTAGGCAAGGCAGTGGAGCGGAAAAAAATGGATTAGTCTTTTTAATCACCTGCTGTGTTTTATTTATTGTTATTTATTATTACCTCCTTGCTTTCCAGATCCCTAGCTGTTGGTACCAAGTCAGGGTACAAGTTTTTCTCCTTGTCATCGGTGGACAAATTGGAACAGATCTATGAATGTAGTAAGTTTTTTCTGTGTTATTTAAGGTTAGCCTTTTTTTAAGTCTGGCATAGTTAGGCAGCCAGAATAGATATGGAATGAGCATGTGCTACTTACATGATATAAGTTGATTGAAGAAGATGATAATGTCTTTCTGGAGGTCAGAGATAATCAGGAGTGCGTGGAAACAACTTGAAGAGGCTTTGAAAATGATTAGTGATAGTTCTAGTTAGGACTGGGCCGATAAATGGCATTATATCGAATCACGATAAAATTTATGTCAATAACAACAATAAGCTCTGGACTTTTTTTGTACTCTATGTTGAACTAGGAGCCAATCACACAGCCGAAATGTGCAACAATGGGAATCTCAAAGTGTGTTAGCGATGTACCCAAATTTTCGCTCACCGAAAATATGTTATGACGTTTAATGGACCCTGTTACGGTCCCTAACTTAAATAAGACTCGTGACCAAAAAGACAACGTAACATAATAAACAACGGCCAAAGTTCTCCAGCTAAATTATTTATTAATATAACATAACCAACAAAACAATCCAAATTGACAAGAGATGGGGAGCCCAACAACATAATAAAGAACAACCAAACAAACCTAAAGCAGGTTGGAGCTCCCCACTCCAAACAAATATCAAAAGGAAAGCATAAAGGAGAACACAACAATAAAGCCGTCAATGACTGTGGTGACGTGGAGGAATGAGGGGCGTAGAAGTCTGCTTCCGTTCGTTTTAAAGGCCTGACGCCACCAGATTAACCAATAGAAAACTGAAAAGGACAAACAAGATCAATTGAAAGTAATTATTAATGGCAGGAGTGAACGCCACACGCAACACCTCCACCCCTAAAATGGTGACTGGTAAACAAAACAACAATACAATAAACACCACCCATCACCATATGGTAATACGTGACATCGCATCGGCCAGCACATTATTTTTACCGGCAACATGTTTCATGTCCAAGTTAAAGGCTTGGACAAACAAAGCCCATCTCATTAAGCGTTGGTTAGAATTACGCATTCTATGAATAAAGATGAGAGGGTTGTGGTCAGTGTAGACTGTTATTGGATAAGATGAAGATCCAATATAAACCTCAAAATTGTTAAGGGCCAAAACCAGCGCCAGAGCTTCTTTTTCGATTGTGGAGTATGCTTTTTGATGTTTCTGGAATTTTTTTGAAAAGTAGCACACTGGGTGCTCAACTCCATCAAGTCCATCCTGCAATAGCACAGCGCCTGCCCCTACATCGCTAGCATCAACAGCCAATTTGAATGTACGGTCGTACACTGGAGCCGCCAAGACGGGTGCATGCATTAAAAGGTGTTTAAGTGACTCAAAAGAATGTTGACATTCCGGTGACCATTTAAAAACCGACTTCGGACTTAATAGGTCGGTGAGAGGAGAAACTACTGTCGAAAAGTTTTTACAAAAATTACGGTAATATCCCGCCATTCCCAGAAAGCGCTGTAATTCGCGACGTGTGGAAGGGACTGGAAATGACGTGATAGCCTCAATCTTGGCGTGTACTGGTTTTACCATGCCACTGCCCACAATCTTACCCAAGTAAACTACCGTTGCTTTTGCAAAATCACATTTGGCCAAATTAACTGTTAAATTGGCATCAGTCAGTTTCTCAAAAACCTGTGTCAACTGATGCATGTGTTCTTGCCACGTTTTTGAATGAACAACGATGTCATCTAAATACACCTCACATCCTGGCACTCCCCCCAACACGCAGTTAACTAACCGCTGAAATGTTGCGGGTGCATTGCGTACCCCAAAAGGCATTACTGTATACTGTAAGAAGGCATCAGGTGTAACAAATGCCGAGATTTCCTTTGCACGTTGAGTTAACGGCACCTGCCAAAATCCTTTAAGAAGGTCTAACTTTGTCACAAACACAGCCGACCCCACACGGTCAACACAGTCTTCCATACGAGGAAGAGGGTGACAGTCAGGTTTTGTGACATTGTTAACCCTTCTAAAGTCTGTGCAGAAACGTTCAGATCCATCAGACTTCATAGCCAAAAGACAGGGCGAGCTCCATGAGCTAATACTAGGTTCTGCAATACCATGCACCAACATATAATTGACTTGATTTTGTAGTCGCTGACGTTTCACAGGGTTGACGCGGTATGGATGTTGTTTAATCGCAGCATTAGCACCAACATCGATGTCATGCTGCAGCACATGAGTCTGAGATGGAACATCTGAAAACAGGGAAACATGACACTTAATTAATTTAAATATGTCTGTTCTCTGTAAATCAGAAAGATGCAAAAAACAAGAGTCAAGATTAGCAAGCATCTCAGAATTTTTTAAACATCCTTGAACTGTAGCCACAGATGGACTCTCAATGTCGCCGCCAGCTTCAAGATCAGACAGCGACTCAGAGTTCTCAATGACACTGTCAGCACCCGATGACAACCCGGAAAATGATTGTACCTGTAACACACTTGAGACAGTTGAACACTCAGTGTTAGGCATAGATGGAGCTGTTTTTATTTTTTTAGAGCTGTGAGAAATCATTTGCCCACGATCATAATAAGGTTTGATCATGTTGATGTGGCAGAGTCTGCTACGACGAACACGGTCGGGGGTAGCAACCACATAATCCCTATCACTTACCCTTTTTTCAATGACATAAGGTCCACTATACCTCGCTTGAAGGCTACAGCCAGGAATCGGAAAAAATACCAAAACTTTGTCCCCCGGCTTAAACTGTCTGTCCACACTGTTCTTATCAAACCAGTTTTTCATCCTGGATTGAGCAACTGCTAAATTCTGTTTAGCCAGTTCACATGCACGATGTAGCTTGTGCCGAAAAGAGCTAACATAATCCAGTATATTTTTTTGTTCTGATTCATTCAACCAATTGTCTCGCAGCAATTTCAAAGGGCCACGGATATTATGTGCAAACACCAAGTCTGCTGGGCTGAAGCCAGTAGATTCTTGCACCACTTCTCGAGCTGCAAACAAAAGCAAGTGCACACCCTCATCCCAATCCTTTTCAAACTCCAGGCAATATGCACGAAGCATTGATTTAAGGGTCTGATGAAATCTCTCCAACGTGCCCTGGCTTTCAGGATGGTAAGCACTTGAAAAGTTATGGGATATTTTCAGCTGATTGGTGACCTGTTTAAAAACACGAGACATAAAATTTGTTCCCTGGTCCGTTTGAATTACCTTGGGAAGCCCAAACAGTGAGAAGAACTTGGTCAGTGCTTTTACTACTGACATGGCCGTAATTTTGCGCATGGGTATGGCCTCAGGAAAACGTGTTGAAGCGCACATAATGGTCAACAAAAATTTACTGCCAGATTTGGTCCGAGGCAATGGGCCTACACAGTCCACCACGACATGATCAAACGGCGAGTCTACAGCTGGAATAGGATATAAAGGGTAAGGTGGAATCGGTGGATTTGACTTTTCAGCTATTTGACAAGTATGACATGTTCTACAATGCCACTTCACATCCCGTTTTAGACCTGGCCAAAAAAAATTACGCAAAATACGATCATAGGTTTTGGTGACACCCAAATGACCAGCTAAGGGGTTGTCATGAGCTAAACTGAGTATTTCACCTCGAAGCTTTTTTGGAACAACAATTTGTGTTACAGTGTTCCAATCATCATGCACAGAAGCAGAAGATGGCGTCCACTTGCGCATTAAAATGTTATTTTTGACAAAATAACCAGACACATTGTCGATAAGCTTCTCTTCAGGGACAGCCAATTCATATAGAGAAACGAGCGAATCATCACTCTGTTGTTCAGAAATTAGATGTTCTTTTGACATACGAACCCCACTAAAGCTCTCAGACAGCTCAGAACGTTCTAGCACATTGTCAGCTGATAAGTTTTCACATTTTCCATCCAACTCTGTAAAATCAGAGACTGAAGATGGAGAACTCAGAACAGGGCCACTATCAGAGTCTGCTTTAGGTTCTTTGTCAAGATCTATCATAAAACTATCCTCCAAGCCATCAGAGTCTATCAAGTTAGCTTTAGCCATTGACCGAGTGACAGCACATACAGGAAACACTGTTGGATACTTCACCTGCAGTTCATCTGGGCCTTCAGACAAAAAGGGCACAGCAGTTACTTCAGGACTCACTAAGATTTTGCCCCCAGCAAGATCATTCCCCAAGAGAAAATCCACTCCTTTTATTGGAAAAGCTGTGCATGCTGCAACTGCTACTGGACCAGACACCAGATCCGACTCAAGCTGGACAGAATGCATTGGCAGGTTAACAAGTTTCATTCCAAATCCCTGAACAATCTCATTGCAGTTTAACGAAGTTTTATCAGAAAGAGGCAACACACTTTGTAGAATGATAGATCTAGAAGCGGCAGTATCACGCAAGATGGTTACAGGAACTTTTACATCACTGTCTGACAAGGAAACAACTCCCTTCATTATAAATGGTGAGTAAATCTCCAAATCAACACACCCAGACTGAAAAAGGTTTGATGTTGAGACTTTTTCTACCAGTGCCACAGTTTTAGGCTTCTTTTTATTCAACAAAAAACAGCTGTTGATTAAATGACCACGTTTTTTGCAATAAGCGCATACTGGCCTTGGCCTAGCTGCATCTTTAGCACTGTGCTCAGTGTGAAAGTGCGTGACAGGACTACGCTGCAACGGAGAGAAAGATGGCTTTTCAAAGTTCTCTCTGTGAGTCAGAACATATTCATCGGCTAATACCGCAGCATCTAGTACATTAGTGACTTTCTGTTCATTCAAGTATGTTGCAATTTTGTCTGGTAGACAATTTTTGAATTCCTCCATTAGAATTAGATCACGAAGCTGTTCTAAATTTTTCACTTCTTGTGCAGAACACCAACGATCAAAAAGTACAGTTTTTTCACGACCAAATTCGACATAAGTTTGGCTTTCAGCTTTTTTATAACGCCTAAACTTTTGCCTATAGGCCTCGGGTACTAATTCATAAGACCTTAAAACAGCAGATTTCACCTGATCATATTTTAAACTTAATTCAGGTGAAAGAGAAGCATATGCCTCCTGGGCTTTTCCTGTGAATACACATTGCAAAAGAAGAGTCCATACCTCTTTAGGCCATTTCAATGTCGTAGCCACTCGTTCAAAAAGTACAAAATATTTGTCCACATCTCTCTCTGAAAAAGGAGGAATTAAACGAATGCATTTATTAATGTCAAAGTCTGTTTCCGGATCAAAATCCCTTGACTGCCTAGACAAACGAGCAGATTCACGTCTTCCAATTTCCTGTATCTCAAATTTACGCAGCTCAAATTCATGCTTTAGCTCTTTTTCCTTGAGCTCCAATCGCCGTATTTCTACTTGCAACTCAAGTCTACGCAATTCAGAGTCAGGCTGCACATCAGCATGTGAAGTGACAGCACTAACAGGAGGAAGGATACTCATTTCACATAAGGCTGTATGCAATTCATTTTTAATTTTCTGTTTTTTCTCTTGTTTAGAGAGTGGTACTTCAAAGTGAGCAGCAATAGAGAACAGATTACTTTTAGTACACTGTTCAAGTTTCTCTATGCTCGGATGAGCAACAAATTCCTCTAAACTAAACTCCATAATAAGATTGAAAAACACGCAGTCAAAATATTGATAACAAATATACAAAAAAAAATCAAATCTGCGTCAAATCTTATTCATCCAACAGCAAAATACAAACTTCCGCAAATTAACTATATAACAAAATATAAAGATAATGCAAAGGAAAGTGAAGTGACAACAAACGTTACAAAGTATACCAAATGCGAGCAAATACACCCCTCTATCTGCGCCTGCCTAACGGAACTTCACCTGTCTAACTCACCTAGTCTTCACGCAGTTCAGCGGCGGGTTATTATGCACTAAAAACCAGCAGGATTGTGAGACAATCTATAATAGACGACCCCACAAAATCCTACGGACGTGCTCCCGAGATATCTGCGTTAACAGATAACACTAACCGCCTCTTTGCGACACTACAAAAACAAAAAACAGACGAAGTCCAAAGGACAACGCCTCTTCAGCCTAACAGGGGAGTAAAGGCCGCTATGCAATTAACAGTATACAAAAAGACTTCACTTACCTGCATTTCCAGAAAGCTTTGCCATGCAACCGCGTTGATCAAGCAAAACAAACACGATGTTTACACACACATGCACACGCTCCGGTGTGACACGCTACGCGGGATTCCCTATGACGCGAAATTACGTCATGAGGAATTCCCCATGAGAACCAAACATTAGTCTAACGATCTATCGTTCAGTAAAGTCAAACAAGTTTGGTATCAAAAAGAGAACAAAGTGAAACAACTTAAAGAGAAGCGGACGAGCCCCCAATTATGTTACGGTCCCTAACTTAAATAAGACTCGTGACCAAAAAGACAACGTAACATAATAAACAACGGCCAAAGTTCTCCAGCTAAATTATTTATTAATATAACATAACCAACAAAACAATCCAAATTGACAAGAGATGGGGAGCCCAACAACATAATAAAGAACAACCAAACAAACCTAAAGCAGGTTGGAGCTCCCCACTCCAAACAAATATCAAAAGGAAAGCATAAAGGAGAACACAACAATAAAGCCGTCAATGACTGTGGTGACGTGGAGGAATGAGGGGCGTAGAAGTCTGCTTCCGTTCGTTTTAAAGGCCTGACGCCACCAGATTAACCAATAGAAAACTGAAAAGGACAAACAAGATCAATTGAAAGTAATTATTAATGGCAGGAGTGAACGCCACACGCAACAGACCCTCTATTTTTTGTGGCTGCAGTCATTGTTTGCATACTCTTTTTAAATGTGTTAGCATTAACAACTGATTTCAATATATATATATATATATATATATATATATATATATATATATATATATATATATATATATATATATATATTGATATCATTCAATATGAAAAAATATTTTAAGATATTATCAAGATATTTATGCATTTTTGCCATATCGCCCAGCCCTAGTTCTGGTTTTCAGTGCTGATGGGCCAAATAATGTCCCTAAAAGCCATCTGTTAACTTTTGATTTCAGGGACCGTATTAATTGTATAGAGCAATGATGCATGTTTAAAATAGCTACTGTATGTAATGTAAAAGCAGTAAGCTTTCATTCATACATCCTGTATGCAAACATTGTGCCCCTCTAAAACTCTCCAAAAGCAGAATAAAATGTTTTAATATATAGGGATTTTTGTTTTATAGTCCACCCGTCAAGTGGTCTATAGAATTAGTTTAAAGTAGTTATATAGACCTATCGATATATTAAACTAGTCTAATATGAATGTAAAATATTTTTTAATAAATTACTATTCCTGTCAATAAGAACTATTGTTGAATTGTTAATGAATCACACATTTGACCTTGGTAAATTTAATAAAAATCCAGAGCAATAGGGTACACGCAGAGCTAGTGTTTCTTCCCAAACCGATAAACCTCTGGTTAATGTGACTTTTTTCATTTTTATAAGGTTGCTTTTACAGCATCGCTGTTGTATTGTAATGAAAATATAATCGGTTAAAAAGACCTAAGCATTGATTAAGTTGTTCAAGCGTAAAACAAGATGAAAAGCCGTTCACACACAAGCGTCCATCAGAATCAGCAGGCTAGCATGCATACTCTAATGAAAATAGTGGGGTAAAATAAATGTTCATATTTTAAAGACATGGTGTGGAAAAAAAATGTTCGATCTGAGACCTACTTTATATCGTGAATCAATCAGGCAGTGAAGATTGTAGATTTTTAAAGAAGACAGACCTTTAATGCACCAAATTACTGTAAAAATAAAAGCCCTTCTGCATATACCACATTAATATAACCAGTTGAAGTCAGAATCATTAGCCCCCCTGAATTATTAGCCCTCTGTTTATTTTTTCCCCAACTTCTGTTCAACATAGATTTTTTCAACACATTTCTGCACATAATAGTTTTAATAACTCATTTCTAATAACCGATTTAATTTATCTTTGCCATGATGAGAGTAAATAATATTTGACTTGATATTTTTCAAGACACATTTCTTTACAGCTTAACGTGACATTTAAAGGCTTAACTAGGCTAATTAGGTTAACTAGGTAGGTTAGGGTAATTAGTCAAGTTATTGTATAACGATGGTTTGCTCTGTAGACTATCAAAAAAAAATAAAAAATACAGCTTAAAGGGGCAAATAGTTTTGACCTTAAAAGTGGCATTTAAAAACTTAAAAACTGCTTTTATTCTAGCTGAAATAAATCAAATAAGACTCTCTCCAGAAGAAAAAATATTATCAGACATACTGTAAAAATTTCTTTGCTCTGTTAAACATAATTTGGGAAGTATTTAAAAAATAAAATTCATAGGGGGGCTAATAATTCTGACTTCACCTGTAAATATAATATTAATAATCTAGTATTAAAATCTAGTCTAAAATGTCTAAATCATCCATCCATCCAATTGTTTTAATGAAGAATTTTGAAATCAGTAAATGAATCTGAATGAATGTTAATGTAGGAATATCAGTATATTAAAATATCACACTTTAAAATGTTAAAAATGAAGCATAAAAATACTTGAAATCACAAAACAAAATGTGCATAAAATAGTTCAAAACCAGTTTTGAGCTCTTTTGCTCAATGTTGATTCTTTGAGTCCAGAAGGTTGAGTGCTGCTCTAGTCCATTATAAATGCTTGCTTTATTCTCCTACACAAGGCATGTTTTATGTACTGTCATTTATTTTAACTCACAGCTGACACAGAAGATGTGTGCATCGTGGAGAGATTGTTCTCCAGCAGCCTCGTCGCTATCGTCAGCCTTAAGGCTCCAAGGAAACTGAAGGTCTGTCATTTCAAGAAAGGGACGGAGATATGCAACTACAGCTACTCGAACACTATACTGGCTGTGAAACTAAACAGACAGGTGAGTCAGCAGACATCCTCTTCTTCTCAAAACACTTACCATATGAGTTTATTTTATTAAGTGTGATCGAACTGTCTGAGAATGTGCTTTATTTCCACAGCGATTGATAGTGTGTTTAGAGGAGTCACTCTATATCCACAACATTAGGGATATGAAAGTACTACATACCATTCGAGAGACCCCTCCCAATCCTTCCGGTGAGTAACACTGCTTCCCATAAGTACATTATTGTTGTTTTTCTTCCAGAGTTTTCTTGAGGAAGTACAGTACATCAGCTTCCTCTTTCAGAACGCCATGCTCTATTTATATTCTGAGAACTGAAAGAATAGGTTTGGAAATTATGTGGTGACCAGTTAGCATTGACCTTGTTGTCATTGGGCTTTTGGTGCAACTAAATCCTACAGATGGTGGCAGCAGCAATGGGTTTAAGAGTGCTGCACAAGTAATATAAGGCACATGTGTGTGATGCATTGTCAAAGCTGCTATTTCATATTAATTTAATATTTTTTTATCGTTTAAAGGTTAATAAACAGTCACAAAAATAGAATGAAACAAAAAAAAGTATATAAATAATTGGACAACTCAAACTGTCTGTGGCAATGCATTCATGCTGTGTTTGACTTATACAGCCCATAAAACACTTGCACGAATCTTTTTTTAATATTTAACCCTCTTCTGCACACGTTATGATAGAACTATAAATAAAATATTTGACTTTTTTTTTTCTTTTTTTTCTCTTCTTAATTGGCTTAAAAAATTGCTGTAAAAAGAAATTGGGGATTTTTTTTTTTCAAAGTACTTCATGATATGTTGCAACAACAACCAATAGTGGATCTAACTTAAACATTTCCAATTTAGAACTTGCCTTATAAATAAGAATTGTCTTGTTTAAATTGTTGTTTGTTTTGATTTAATTGATTTACTTGCAAACAAACTTACTTGATAAAAACATTTCTGAGTTATGACTATGTCATCGTAACATACTGTAGGTGATGTCTCAATTTTTTTGTGTGGATCTGACATGAGTTGATCCTTTGTGTTTATTCATGTTTTTATTTGCGTTCAGCAACTACTCACAATAAATGCCAGTCTGTCAGAAATCGCACCACAGAAAAACACTGCACGTCATGTGACTTAACCAAAGCACATCATTGGTTAAACTAAGGTCTTCTTTTTCCAACAAAAAAATTAGAACGTCTGTCTTAAAAAAACAGTGGCAGGAATGCCATAATAATGGCAACATCGTGCAGTTGAGGATTAATAATAGGCTACTGAATTGCAAATTTAATCTTGGTTAATTAAATGAAAATTCAGAACAATTAATATGTAAATATATTACTAAATATTTTAAGAAAAAACGTTTTTTTAACCTAGTCTGAAAAAAGTCTAAATCATTCATTCATCCAATTATTTGTATGAATAAATTTGAAATCACTAAATAAATCTGAATGAATGTTAAAGGGCACCTAGGTTAACCCTTTTCTTTAGATTTAATATATTAAATCTAAATTAAATGTGTTTTGCGTCTCCAGAATGTGTCTGTAAAGTTTCAACTCAAAACACAAAACATATTTTTCATTATACCTTTTACAAGATTCTATTTTATAAATTTTTGCACTGGGGGCTGTTTTGTTGTACTGCGCCTTTAAGGCTAGTCCTCCCCGCCTACTGTTTCTACCTGCCTTTCTGCATGCCTTAATCTCCTGCATCGGCTGCATCAGACAACAGACTTAAAGGAAGAAGATCTCACTTAGCGTTTGTGAGAAATACTACTGTAAGAACTTTACCAATGAGTATTTGTTGTGCAGCTGCATCGATGAGTCACACAATGTCTTTGTAATGTTCACGCGCACACACACACACACAAACAGTCAGAGCGCACGTTTAGCTTTGCACGCATATGTTACAGGATACAGGTTAATCTCCACTGCTGTATGGATATCTGTTATGTTAATGTACAAAATAAACCTGATTTAACATCCACAAAGCGGGAATAAAGCGTCTTCCTTTATAATTGTTTTGACACGCGGCTGTGCTGATGAAGTGAATCTGAAGTGAATCACTGTAATTCATTATATACGTGCACTGTTTTAAAACATTTTAAACATGTGAAACTTACTCTTGATCACATTTGGTGATGACTGATGAGCGAACTGAACAAACCTTTTATTCCCGGTTGCTTTGCGCACGTCTGGTCTTGTTGACATGATTATATACGTGACATGTTAATACGGAGCTGTCAATCAATTCGTTGGGCGGGGGGACCGCATTCCTACGTCAAGTTGCGCTCAGTCAGAAAACCGCTGCAATTGGTCCACCAATTTTATGTTGTTAAATTGAAAAAAAAGGGCTGTGTGTGTTTATATCACCCCAATATGACGGTCTATACACTATCTACACATATGTCTGTCTAAACAGCTTGAAAAGTAGAATTTTCACCATAGGTGCCCTTTAAATGTATAAAAATCGATGTATTAAAATAATCACACTTTACCTTTTAAAAAGAGAAGCTAAACACATTCCACTTAAATTTTTTTTAAACAAATAGAGTTAAGAAATAAATCTGTAAAATATTATATTAGAAGTAATATAAGGCACAGGTGTGTGATGCATTGTCAAAGCTGCCATTTGATATTAATTTAATATATTTCTTATCGTTTAACGCTTAATAAACTGTCCAAAAATAGCATGAAACATTGGTGCTGTTATATTGACATCTTATTTTACATTTAATAAAATAAACAATTGTGGTTTGAACATCCAGATGAATTTAGACCTGTGTTTAGTTTCATTTGGGATGCTTCTTAAGCCCCAAGGTGTTTTTTCACATGCATTTTTTCATTTCTCTTTGCTATTTGGGCTTATTGGAACCTAATTAGAATTTAAAACCAAGTATCATCTTTTAATATGATGTACTTTTAGAGAAATATGATGTCTATATATGTGGACTTGTGGTCCGAATTTACATCAAACACCTTTTTCCTGACCGTTTTTAATAGATAGATAACAAAGAAAATTTTCTTGAACATGTTTTGACTGTCAGAGAGTAAAACAACATTTTGTCCCATTCTGGACTGTTAAAATAGTGTTTAAGACATTTCATATGCTGCAAAGCAGTTGCAGGATGACACTGTATGTCTCTAACAAAATATAAAATATTCAAAGTATTTAAAATAGCCACTTAAGAGCTAAAATCTGCTGTCCTAGTATGTGGCCTCTAAGCCCAAGGAGGTTAAAGCACCTTCTGAAGCGATTGAGCCACTCAAGACTTACGCACGCATATTATTGAAAAGGGAAGAAAAAACTTTTTGTGACTTGTGTAATAATATTTTGACGATAAACATATTTTAATAGAATGTTTATATTTTATATGGTATTAGAGAACGTTTTTATTCAGGAGATACTTTCCTGAAATGTATATTTATGACTGATCAAACTGAAATCGCTTTCATTTTATCAGTGTGTTGTTATTTGTATATTTGTTTCTACAATGAATGATCAAGAAGCAGTTATGATTGTAAATTAAATGTTAAATATTTTGTACAAATGTTTCCATGAATGTAACCAATGCTGCTGATGTTGCATTAAACACAAATTTGGAGGCGATTGTATTTGTATTTGTCTGCATTTTAGAGGACATTTACAACTGCTATTTTCACAATTGGATCACTATCTGATCCGAAAAAAATGCAAAGCAAAAAATTCTTAAGAAGTGCACATCTGACAGAAGCTTGAGTTGACAGTAGCCGGAGCGTAAGTTGGGGCTTAAATATAATTGTGTTTTTATAAACAAAAGCAGTGCCAACTAAATAAATTGTACATGCATCATCATGTATAATTCTAACAACCTCACTACCATAGTAAAAGACATTTGTTTTAAAGCAAAAACCTAAAGACATTTCATATAAATAGAAATGGACAACTAATATTACTTATCAAATATTCAGTAATTATATTTCAGTTAGAGTCACTCATATTTAATACAATAAAAATAAAAGCATTTAGGGCTGCACTATTTGGAGAAAAAATGAAAATTGCGATTATTTTATTAATTTATTTTTTTTTCTCTGATAAAAAAATTGCTATTTAAAATGTGATTTTCTACCATTTCATAAAAGAGCTTAAGGTTTAATGTGGTGGTTTTACCAGCACCAAAGAAAGACCAAGCATAATTACAAAGTACACCACACTAGTATACTGTTTATTTAAAACCGCTATTGTTGCTATGTTTTCCAATAAAGTTGTCATGACAAATTAAGAAAATAACTACAGTAAGTTAAATAAATTTACTTTTAAAATCATATATATAAAGAGATTAAAAAAAACCTTTGCATTTTCGATTGTGTTATATTTGTCACATTGTTCAGGATAATGTTCTTACGAACTGTCAAAAACTATATGCTTGTTACCATATTTTACAACACATGGAAATAATTGCAGCTTTTTAAATTTAAAAACGATTAATCGTGCAGGCCTGCATAAAATTCAGTACAAATATGCAGTATGGCATTTCTGCCAGTTGTTTCCCATGTTAGTGCGTTGAGGAGAATAACAACTCCGTTTCGCGATGATATGGAGAACTAGTCTGTTAAAACAACTAGTCTTGTTACACTTCTAGTGTTTTCAGCGATGTATCTCATACACACAAAATGTCATCACACCAGTTTAATTTAGTCAGAAAAAAGTTTACAAAATGGGACCACATATTCACAGCCCTATGTCATAACTCCAAGTAATCCGATGGTGTATGTTTGTTTATTAATATGCCGCTAAATATTTACAGGACTTTGTGCCCTGTCAATCAGTAATGACAACTGCTACCTGGCGTATCCGGGAAGTGCAACGATTGGAGAAGTACAAGTTTTTGACACAGTCAACCTGGTAAGTAGTGTTTAGCTGAAATGTTTGCCGTAATTATGGTTTTTGCAAAATGTTGAACAGTGTTGATCAATGTGTAATAATTATTTCCTCTCTGCAGAGGGCAGCTAACATGATACCTGCCCATGACAGCCCGCTAGCAGCTCTGGCGTTTGATGCAAGTGGCACTAAATTGGCCACGGCTTCTGAAAAGGTTTGAGAAGCTGTCTTTGTGTGAGGTTTAAGCGAACTAATTTAGTGGTTAAATTTCAGACTCTAAACTGTTTTGCTGTCAGTCTTAGATGAAAAAAATGAAAATGTGTAAAAATATTGCAGTGTATTACTTGTGTTTTTTTTTTTTTTTTTGTAATGTTTATTCAGGCCTGGCGCTACGGGAGGGCAAATGGGGGCATTTTCCCCTCAGAAAGAATTTGTCCCCCCCCCCCCCCTTTTTTTTTCATAAAGGATTGCTCTTTCAAAACTGAAAATTCTTTCTGTCATTAATTACTCTCGTCATTCCGACCTTCAGAACACACATTTAGATACTTTATATTATGAAATAGCAATTTAATAATGAAAATCGTGAGAATAAAGCTAGGCATATAGTCTAGAGATCTTATCCCTACATCAGGTCAGGTGTGCCCCTAAATAGCCTTTAAAGAGCGCACATGGTGGCGGAGGCGCACTCAACTCACATGGGAGAAAACTGGACTAGTGGATGGCATGAGGCAAGCAGCCTAATTCATTACATGAAAGTGCACTTTTACAGTTTTGTAAAGAAACATCCCGTTATGCAGTGCATAAAGCAAATGTATTTTCAGTTTAGAGATGATCAGCCTGCGAAGTCAAGTTTACAGCAATATAAATTAAATTAGTATATAGTGCGTGAGTAAATGGATTTGCCGTAGATTCACCCCTCACATGTGCTGCTGGTAGGCTGAATGATAATCTTTAAAAATATGTAATTTAGGCTATACTGCGATTTGCTCATGCACAATTAAACACCAAAAAATATACTGTAGCCCTTTTTAAAAGCTAAAATACAGTTAGCATATCAATTTTATTAATTGTAGATCATGGCCCTACAAAATGAAAATAACATTTAAACAAGTTATTAAAATTGGTTTAATAAATAAATAAATAAATAAATAAATAAAATGACGGGTAGACCTAGTAACATAATGGTTTATGATTGCGTATTTACAAATGGCAACCGGATAATATCAAGGAAAAAACACACCTAAGATAAATCTTTATTTTTACCTTTAAAATGATATAACTTAGAGTTGCGTGTTATCTTAAAATTTAACCAATTGTCACGGTAATAACTGTGAATTTAGGTATCTTTTTTTAGGTGTTTCTCTGGCTACACTAATGCCTTAAAATGCAACTAAATCTTCTTTTTTTAAATGACATTAGATTGTAACATTTAACTTTTTCCTAACACTGATGTTGGTCAGTTAACAGGCAATACGTGAAGCTTAATAAAAAAATTGGAATCAAAATGCCCCCTCAGATATGACATTCTGTTGCCGAGCCTGTGTATATTTTCTGAAACTGTTTTGACTAGAGTTTTACTTTTTGCATTAAAATGTACAGTTTAGAAATACAACATAAATAAATAAATTATTGTTGAAATGTTTTAGGGCAGTATTCGCAAATTATTCTCTTATTTTCACAAAATTTGCATTTATTTGATTAAAAATGTATCATTTATTTTTAATTATATCAAAATCACTTGTCACAAAATCCTCTTGAAATCATTCTGATAGGATTTGCTGTTCAATAAAATTTCCTAAATGCTAACAACAGCTGTACTACTTCATATATTTGTAAAAATCATGATAATCCTGAATACCTTTATGAATATGAAGTACAAAAGAACATCTCTCAAATTAATTTGTAACATAAAACTCTGAACTGTTGCTTTTTATCCTTTTAATGCATCCGGAGTAAAGTTATTTATTTTTTGAAGAGTATCAGATTAAGTATTGTTTGCATGAAGTCCATTTTTATTAAAAATATTAAACTCTTAGTCTATGATTCAGCAACTTTTTTTAAGCTTCTTTGAAGTGTAATTTCACCTTTTTTCTTGCTATTATTCAGGGCACCGTAATCCGTGTGTTCTCGATTCCAGAGGGCCAAAAGCTCTTTGAGTTCAGGAGAGGGGTAAAGAGGTAGATCATTTCATGTTTGTCGATTCTATCTATTTTGGATTGATTTAAAGAGTCAAGATTTATAAGCACACCCAATGAAAACAATGCACTTTCTTTAATTATCCCTTAACAGATGTGTGAGCATCTGTTCCCTGGCCTTCAGTATGGAGGGACTCTATCTGTCTGCCTCGAGCAACACAGAGACGGTTCATATTTTTAAGCTGGAGACCCAGAGAGAGAAGTCAGTGTAATGTTGCCCACTGAACAGAAGTGGTTTTTACTCATTCTCAAATTACAAACACACCATTTTTAAGGGTTTTCCTTTTTATTAATTGATTGATTATTTTCGTGAGAATATAGCTGTAAGTTGCATTAAAACAAGTCAGAACAATACTGTCCTTTTCAAACTCCTGGTTTTCCACCGTAGGCCTCAGGAGGAGCCCACTACTTGGACGGGATACTTTGGGAAAGTGTTGATGGCCTCCACAACATATCTGCCTGCACACGTAACGGAGATGTTCACTCAAGGACGGGCGTTTGCCACAGTCAGACTGCCTTTTTCAGGACACAAGAACATCTGCGCTCTGGCCATGTGAGGAAACCTTTTTGAAATAGCACACCGCTGGTTTATATAATCCACATTCAGACTGTAGTTGCTATCAGGGTAGATGTGTGTCTGATTATCTTGCTTGTGATCGGTATCTAGAATTCAGAAGATTCCACGGCTGCTGGTGGCGGCTGCAGATGGCTATCTGTACCTGTACAATCTGGACCCTCAGGAGGGAGGAGAATGCACACTAATGAAACAACATAAGTGAGATTCAGTACACTGTTTAATATTTACAGCAACATTTTATCAGCAAGTTCTTAATGTTTTTGAAGAAAGTCTTTAATTCTAACCAAGGCGCTGCATTTGTTTAATTAAAAATGTCATTAAAACACAAATACTGACAAAATCCTTTTTTAATTTAGAAATTTATAAACAGTGTAATACAAAGCTGAGTTTTAGCAGCATTTACTCCAGTTCTCAGTTGTAGGAAGTTTTCATAGTTCTTATAACTGTTTGCGAAAGTACCTACTTTTTTGGTTTGTTTGTATTACAAGAACGGGGAAAACTTTTTTACAGTCTAGTTTCACATGTACATACTATGTACTTACAATTATGTCTGTGAAAGTTTGCTTGGGACTAGTAAACAGCTTTTTACATTTTAAAAATTACATTTTATTTTGGTTTATTTTGAATTGATTGATAGATTGCAAATCAAGCAACAATTGGGATGGGGGGGGGGGGGCCCATCCAGGTATATTAATGGTCGTCCAAATATATTGTGTGACACTTTTTTTTTTGTGGTTGTTTTTTACTATTATAATTTTTTACACTTTTTTTTTTTTTTTAAACAACCAAATTATATACAAACATCTTCGAGCAATTAAGTAGAAAAAAATCTTCTGTCAACACTCCCACATACAGCCTCACGTGCTCTGCAGACCCACAGAGACCTGCACCTTTTTGCGTCTGGCTGGGGTTACTAAAATGTCCAGGATTAGGTTTTGCTTTAGTTTTCTAAGCTGTTGGTAATTTTATGCACACAGCCATGAGAGAGACATTTAATAATTAATTCTTTAATGACTCAAATGACTCCGAAAAACTTTTTCTAAATACTTGGAGTGGACAAAATTACATCTAAACTGCCTGCATAATATTTGTACACTATTAGAAATGTCTTATTTAAATAATTTTATTCAATAATTTTAAGTATTATCATTTTTAGAAATATTGTCTGTTTTATATCGTCTGTTTTATTCCTTTTTTCTTTTATTTATTTGTCATTTGCTGTATATTTTATTAATTTGATGATGTCAATATATTATATACTTTATACATCTAAAATGCTTTGGCAATACTTTACAAAATGTCATGCCAATAAAGCAACCTGAACTTGAATGAGAGATAGAGAGAAGCAGGTTTGATCTGTCAGTGGGTGCACATGGCTCCTGAATAACATAAAAGAGAAATAGTAGATATTTTATTTATTTCAACTGTCTTTTTTTACTTTAACCAATTGGGAAAAAAAAGTTAATAATAATTAAAACCAGATAATAATAAAAAATAGTGTTAAAAATCTTATTATGTTTTGTTTGTCGCAAATAGTTAACTATTTATGTGCCATGGGAAAAAGTGTGTTTCGATCCGGCCACCACCGCAAGTATATTTCAAACCTGTGGGAAGCACTGTATAATATATGGATTAATATATTACCTGCGTATTTATTTCAAGAATTGGGTTAAAGTTGGCCTAAAATCATAGGAAAATAAGTCTTAGTTTGGCCCTGTATTGGCACTGATTGACATCATAGGTGATTTACTCATGTAAACATGTATCGTCCTTCAGGTTGGATGGAAGTGCAGAGCCTGCGAATGAAATTCTTGAACAGACAGCTCACGATCGGCCACCTGTGGCCCAGACCTACAGTGCTGCTGTTGCCAAAGGTAAGAAAAAAAACTGGTTCCTTTTTAAGTGAAGTTTTACAAACTAATTTCAAGAGGATCATGAGTCATGATTGACCACAGCGGGCCTCACATCAACAATCAAATGATAGATCAATCAGATGAATTCAAGCCTACATATATAGCCCATATTTCTTAGAATCCCCCCAGAATCCACTCATCTCCCATTCGTTCCATTTCTACACCAGGGGAGCTCTTGAGACCAACCTGATCTTAGACTCCCTACTGTACTAAGGGTGTACTCGCACTATGCTATCCAAACCATGCCCAGGTGCATTTCCCAGCTCATTTGACATGTGTGAATGCTCCAAATCAGGCCCAGGCGCAGTTCAGTTGGCCAGACCTGGCTCGGTTGGAAGAAGTGTGCCAGAGCACGGTTCGGTTGGGCTTTGGTGCGGTACACTTGTAGTGTGAGTGCAAAGCGTGCCTGAGCCTGAAACTGTAGACGTGATGTCACTTAAGGGACAGTTTTATATAGGTTTATTAATCATTCTTACTTTTCAATGAACGCAAACCCCTCACTGAACATCAGCTGCACCTTCAGCAAACCTCCTAATACCTAAGCATCAAAAGTTGTGGATCTATTCTGCAAAATATTTGACTGTGTGTTACTGCATCCCAAACGACAAAAAAAATACAAAACAATACAACTAAAGCAATCACCAATGTGCTTCTTGTCCTGTTAAACTGAACAGTCGCATCATTTATTAATTAAGCATGCTCCGGTTCAGAAGGTAAAGATGCAGTGTGAGTGCAGGCTGTCAGGGGAGAGGGGAGGGGGAACAACTGTGCTTCAGCATTATTCAAGGCAACTGTAGCTAGTGCGAATACACCCTAACTATCCAGGGGTGCATTTCCCAAAACCATCCTTAGCCAACTAAAGTCGCAAGTTCCGTCATTACAAACATAGTTTGTTGATTTTGCCGTTTACCAAATCCGTCGCTGAAACGAACATTCGCAAACTGCGTTAAGCACTCGCAACTACAGCTCTGGAGCTATAGTTAGAAACATAGTTCCTGGCTTTGTTTTATTTTCACTTATCCCCCTTATGCCCTATTTATTTAAAACATTTTAACATTCAGAGTTGGAATTATTAAAAATAAAAAAAAGCATTAAGGTCATCTTTCTTAGGTGTAATTTGCTTTCAAAGTATTTTTACAGTTCATTGATCTTCCTGTTTACAATTATGCTCCCTTCGCAGTGCACTTTGATGTCATTTTGAACACAGCCTCATGGGTAAAGCTGTAGGAGACCTATTATTTAAAAGCATGATTTATATTACGTCTCCAAAGCTTGCGAAAACAAAAAGCATACGTTTATTCTTTTAATTTATAGTGGGTTATTTATTAAGTATCTGTACTGTTTATGACATGGGCCTGCTGGTTAGAACTTTCTGCAGTGGTTTGCATGTGTCAAATTGTAAAAGTAGACTTTTCAAAAACAGTTCTAAATAAATAAACAATATCCTACTTAATAATATCATCATTAATATTATTATTAAAGTATGTTTTTTATTTTTAGTAAATAATAAATAATACATTTTATTTTATAATAAATAGCCTCATTATTTATGTATTTATTTATTTATTTAAATGATTTATATCAAGGGTGCTCAATCCTGTTCCTGGAGATCTACCTTCCTCTACAGTTTAGCTCCTACCCTGATCAAACCCAATTGAACCAATTAATTAGGACCTGAAATCCACTTGATAATTACAGACAGGTGTGTTTGATAAGGGTTGCAACTGAAATCTGCAGGAAGGTAGATCTCCAGGAACTGGATTGGCCACTCCTGATTTATATGATATTAGAATACGTCTTAGCTTTTGTAAGTGATTTTATGTTTTAGAATTGAATATGTAATGTTCAACTTGTCAATAATATTAGTAAAGCAAACACAGGCCCTATATGTGTCATTTACATATATTTCAATTAGTATGGAAGGCCAGTGCATCTTTTTACCAAATCTTTTAATTTTATTTTAAATGCGTGTGCGTGTAAAACAATATAATTTGGACAAAGAAATGATGCGGTTCATCTCTAAAGAAGTTGTACGTTTAGAGCATTATTATGGGCGTTTTACGTTATAACTAACGTGGTTTAAGCGATGGATCTGCGATGGTTTTGGGAAACACTCGTCACTACATCGTTCTTTTCACAAACGATGCATCGTACTATGATAGTTCAGCCGAGAGTTACATCGTTGTTTGGGAAACGCACCCCAGGAAGGAACCCTGGGCACAAAAATCTCCGAGCTCTCTCCCTGGACAGCATGCCAAACTTGCAATCAGCATCAAGCATTAGCTAAGTGTGAACTCTTGAAACTAAACTAGAGTTAAAGAAGAAACGTAATAATTTTAATATGCTGTAATCGCAGGTTACAGTGAGGATCAGGGGGCTGTAGGGGGAGCTGGAGTAGAGGACGACATGAACACCCTCCACCTGGATGAAGAGAACGAGCAGCCTCCATTAATCCTGGAAACAGACTGAGCCGCTGCCAGAAGATGGAGCCGACTGAGTGACATTGCAGAGGGGGTTTTCCTCCTCTGGTGCTGCTATGGACATGTGTGACCTGATAGAGAAAGGGATTAAAAGAGAGATCATTTTAAAGCAAGCCTAGCTGTAGCCTTATTCTGTCTGTTGTTGCGTATAGATGTTTTCCTCCTCTCCCCCTCTGCAACCTTTGTGGCTTTCTAAAAACCCTGCTGTATTTTTCTTTCAATTCCCTTTCTTTCTTTCTATTTTTTATTATTATTTCTTTAAAACTCCCAGTCCTTAATCAGACCAAACTATGAAATCTGAGCTGCAGGTGTCACGTCTCTTAGCTTTGCATGTACATGTGCCAAGATTAGAAATCCTAGAAAACCTTTGCTTTCATGTGGATGGTTCTGATGTGTTTGCTGGCCAATTCTCCTCTTAAGCTTTTGTCTTTTTCCACATATGATTGAAAGCAAAACTGGCTTGCACCGCCTGCTACGTCACCTTACCACACAGTGTCCCTTACCAATCATCAACATCTGTGGCGAGATGTGAAGTTTGTTCTGTAATGATGTAAATGGCGTGTTAAAATAACAACCTGGGGTTCTTAAACAGGCTAAAAGGGTTGTTTCTCTCTCAGATTACTTCATCTATAAGCGCACATGCTCTATGATGCTCTCTTTTAATTCATTCTATGGTTAACCAATTCGGCAATCGTTTCTTTTTTGGCTTTAAGTAACCCCCAGCATCTTCCGTGAGCCTGTTCATCGAAGAGCTTTTATTATTTTAAGTTTCAAACACCGTTGTAGACATGACTGATGAAGGTGTTTAATGTTTTGATTTGAAGAACGCGGAATCAAGAGGCTGTCAGACGCCATTTGGTTTCCAGAACATGTGGTAAATAATGAAGGAGGGAAGGTCAAGATTTATTCTAAATACCAGCAGTTGATGATTTCTCATGACATGAGAGAAATGCGTCCGATTTGCAAAGAGGAAAAGCATCATATATCTCACTAAAATGATCAGGTTTTTAGGATAACAATCGCAACATTTAGCTTACAAACCGGGGATGTGTTCTCACAGACATCCCTGTGGACTGCAGATTGAACAAACAGGTCACATGGTCAGGCAGTTGAACCAGAACAGGTCAGAAGTATAATGTGATTTCCAGGGTTCTTTTGAAAAATAAATAAAGAGGACCAGGGTTTATGAATGTGATAACCAAATATTAGTCGGTGTTTCCAAATACAGGCTTTTGGAGACGCTGCCTGAATTCGGGGAGCTCAAAAGGATCTCGAGAACATTTTTATGCATGATTTTTTTTCTTTCTTTAGCATGTTTTGGTGTTGCCTATCAACAGTTGACTTACCTCCTCATCAGCCAATGAGCTCAAACCCCCCAAGGCCACTTTAATCTGTTTTCTAATGATTTTTGTATAAACTGTAAATTGTTCCATATAAAGATTAAATAAATCCCCTGTTGAAAGTGTTTCAGAGTCTTAAACGTTTTTATTTCTGCTTTTCATTCATTTCAGATAGCGGCGTACTTCTTTTTATGTCCATTATGCATCATGTAAATATTAGTAATAATCATTGTAATAGCAGTAATGACGTAGGAAAACATTTAGCATGTAATTGTAACTGTTTTATTGCATTTTATTAGAATTCAATGTGAGCTACTTGCAAAAATCTTTATCTTTTACAATTTATAGAAAAGCAATCTATGACCAGCATTTAGATTCAGACAAAATTCCCTTTTTTAGTTAATCCAGAACCAATAAGCTTAATTGTATGAATATATAAACTCCTTAATCTACTAACACTGGTAATCAAAACTTAATCTTGGACAAAATACATAGACAACTGCAAAAATACAATTTTTAAAGCAAGCAATCTGACAGCAGACATGTTCTTGAGTCTGTTGAGCATCTAGACAATCTTGAGGTCTTTCATTGCAGATTCAAGGGTCTGAAACAAACATTGCAGAAGAAATAAAATCATATTTGTGCACCAATAAACAGTTTCATTGTTATGGAAAGCTTAAGAGTTTGATAGCTATTACCTTTACATCCCAAATAGTCATGCCTCCATCCATTCCAGTGGTGCAGAATTTGGAGCACTTGGCTTTTCCCCCATCAAGAAGTGAGATTTGGCTAAGAAGTGAAGTGAGAAAGTGCTTTTAATTTTAATAGTTAAGAACAGTTTGACTCAATATGAAGTGTGTGTTTCAGCGCTGCTAGTGGCATCAGACAGAATTGCATTCAAAAAAAGTTAGCTTTGTAGCACTACCAGCGTCCTGTATTTGATTGGTTTTAGATTAAATGCTGGAATAATGTCTTACACGCTTAAGACATTATATCTTTTTTTCATTAGTAACACACCTATTGATTTTTAAAAAGATTTTACCTGTCCACCAGAAGTTGTTAAAGTAAACAGTAGGACTGCTAACAGGTTGCAAACAACTGGTTAAATGGGACCACAGAGGTTGCCAGGGACATTAAAGTCACCATAACAGGTAAACTTACTGTATCTACACACCATTGACTTTCATATCAAACTACCTTATTTTACACTCAACCTGACTTTTACATTTTTACATATATAATTTTTTTCATAAAGATGATGACTTTGAAGTCAGTTGATTGATGCATACTATATGTAGTATCTTGAATCTTGACTGCTGTGGTATATTGTGTTCATTTAAGATTAACGTGAATAAATGTAAGATTATGATTAGGGCTGCGTTGATGACGATGCCATCGTCCATTGCCATCATGATGATGAGCCGGCATGACCTCCGCCCCCGTCGTGAAAAATACACACTTAGGCCCTGTTTACACTAATACGTCTTGGTTTTAAAATGGCATTTTAGAACAAAAACAATCCACGTCCACACTGGCGTTTCACCTAGCATTTCTGAAAAGCCCCCACACTATACCACTGAAAACGCACAGCACGTTACCGCACACTATCATGTGCTGCAGTGTATGCGTGGGTCTGAGCTCCAGCAGTCAGCAGTAAGAAGGTGGCTGGTTTGAGTCCCTGCTAGGTCAGTTGGCATTTCTGTGTGGAGTTTGCATGTTCTCCCTGTGTTCACGTGGGTTTCTTTGGGGTGCTCCGGTTTCCCCCACAGTCCAAAGACATGCGCTATAGGGGAACTGAATAAAGTAAATTGGCCATATTGTATGTGTGTGAATGAGTGTGTATGGATGTTTCCAGTGATGGGTTGCAGCTGGAAGGGCATCCGTTGTGTAAAACACATGCTGGATAAGTTTCATTCCGCTGTGGCAACCGTTGATAAATACAGGGACTAAGCCCGAAAAAAGAGTGAATGAATGTGTACCTGATGCTGTTCTTGTGCAGAGACTCCAGCACTGCTTCTTTGCTTTCGGTGGTGGCTTTCTTATCCAGGTTCTGGAAGCGCTCTCTGGCTGTCATTCCCTTCTGAGCACTTTGTTTGGGCACGTCAAGTTTGCCTCCGAAAGACAAGGCTGCATTGTTGGAATCGTAGACAAACAACACAGGGTAGCAGTCATGGCCCTGAAAAGATATGACAATCAGGAGACAAGCTTTACAGATCGCCTTGGCATCAAGGTCTAGCATTTGATAATACTCACAGCCGCCACCAGGCTGTTCTCAGTGATGAAAGTCACGCACAGCAGAGGCAAGGTTTCTGAAGTCAGACTGGTACAGCTGGTGAGATGAAAAGAATAATTGAGTATTTTTGAGTTTTAGTGGTCAGTGATTTGATAGGCAATACCCACACTGCAGTTTTTCCTCCTTCTGCCACGGCCACGGTGCTGTCATGACTGGCCCACGCCACACGATTCCCACTGTCAGAGAAACAGACCCCATGCACCCATCCTGAAGTACCTGTTGATTCAAACATGACCTCTCCGAAGGGCATTTTAGAGCCCCATGCTGTTGGAGCAGGCTTCTCCTCTACTTCCTTTATGTAAGCCGAAAAGATCCTGGTGGGAGATTTTACAATTAGGAAGTTCATATGATGGCCGTAATCATAAAATAAACATAAAAATCAGATTCGCCCTTACCTGCATTTAAAGTCGCACGATCCAGCTGCCAACAAGACATTATTGGGGTGCCAGTCCAAACAAAGGATGGTGGAGCGGATGGGCTTCTTAATATGCTTGCACACCCACCTAGGATAATGAGAAACAACAAAAATAAAACCATTCATTCATTTACATGACAATGGCAATTTGTGGGTCTGAAAATGCAGATGTTGGGAAACACAAAAAAGTTTTTGAACACATGCTGTTAACTACAAACCACCATTTTGTGAAAAAAGCAACGCAATGTGCAAGTGTTTGACATGTTCAGTTTATAGTGAGTGACTACCAAAACAACAGTGGCAACCAAGCAGCAACCTCCAGCTCTCCCTCGTAAAGCCAATACGGAAGTTACTAAAACTGCAATTCATAGACTCGCCTTTTGAGGGCTGGCTCCATAAACTCCAGATATTCACTGACTGCAGTGTTAAATTGGCCAATTTTACAGCTGATAAAAAACATGTTTACAGCCTGGTACAAAAGATGGTTTTGGTACAAATAGCTAATATTACCCATCATGACAACTGTGAGGGGGTGATTTTTTTTATTACTCATTAAGTTAAATAATTAAGTTATATTAAGTCTGCATAATTAAGGGCGTAACCACTTAAGTCACAGCTAATTGTGGCTGGTTGCTGTCATGTCACCTTGGCTAATTCCGGCTGATTAGCTTCTGAACTCGGCATATAAATCTAAGATTCTCTGGGGGGAAAAAAATGATTCATTCAGAAACTAAACATGGCTTTACTGTATGTACTCTTCATGTATGTATTTATGTTTGTGTCACAATCACCAGCGATGTAATCCTTGCAGATCGCTATAGAACTACTAATTTTTTCATTCAAAGGACTACATATCCAGTCATGCAGTGCTCACATGCACCTGTTCCAGTTTTTATTGACTACACACACAGAGCTGGAGGATCATTACAGACTGACTACAACAGGGGTGGGCAAACTCTGTCCTGGAGGGCCGGTGTCCTGCACTCTAATCACACACACCTGCTTATAGATTTCTAGTGATCTTGAAGACACTGATTAGCATGTTCAGGTGTGTTTGATTGGTGTTGGAGCTAAACTATGCAGGACACCGGCCCTCCAGGACCGAGTTTGCCCAACCCTGGACTACAAGGACTATTTATACAGCTTACACACACACATCAGAGCTGAGTCTTGTTTATCTGTTTGTAAACATTACGATGTGTTTTTCTTGCCTTGCAGTGTTAGATCCTTGCTTTGTTGTATTGTTTATTCCTGTCCTGCCTGTTTACTGTCCACGACTCTGGATTTCCTGTATACATCTGTGTTGACCATTCTCCTAATAAACCCTGCATTTAGATCCTCAATGCAGTTGTCAGCATCCGTCACATTACAGAATGCATGAAATATTTTATTCGACTGACTCATACAAAAAGATTCATTCAGTAATTAAAAAAATGAGGAAGTTGTACAATTATTAACTTGTTTAAAAACAAAGATAAATTTAAGAATTCCACCAATCCTAAGACCCAAGATGTCTTTCTTTTTCTTTTATTATTTCACCAATGTTAACAGTTCCAAATTGACTGGCCATGCTGTGTGTAAAATGTACATTAATAATAACTAGTGAAGGATTGTACAAAATCTGCCATGTGAAATGTCTTAGATTTATCATTCTGAATAGTCTGATATATTGCCGATATGGCAAAGCAGTGGCGCAGAAGGTAGTGCTGTCGCCTCACAGCAAGAAGGTCGCTGGTTCTAACCTCAGCTTAGTTGGCGTTTCTGTGTGGAGTTTGCATGTTCTCCCTGCGTTCGCGTGGGTTTCCTACAGGTGCTCCGGTTTCCCCCACAGTCCAAAGACATGCGGTACAGGTGAATTGGGTAGGCTAAATTGTCCGTAGTGTATGAGTATGAGTGTGTGTGTGTGTGTGGATGTTTCCCAGAGATAGGTTACGGCTGGAAGGGCATCCGCTGTGTAAAAACTTGCTGGATAAGTTGGCGGGTCATTCTGCTGTGGTGACCCGGATTAATAAAGGGATATAAGCCGACAAGAAAATGAAGGAATGAATGAATATTGCCGATATGTAGTCTGATATATTTAACATGTAATCTATGAGCCAGATTTCTCCTATATAGAAGCCTCAGCAAATGAAATATCTACTTTGAAATGACTAGCATCCTCCATTGTCCATTTTAGCCACATCATTCCTGCTTTTAACCAAGCAGTGTTTTAAACTCTTTAAAAAAACATTTAAAAATAAAAGAGCCAAATCTGCCATCTGCCTCATGACATAAGTAGATTAACCACCATCAGTCAGTTCTTTTCTGTCAGAAGAGGCTCAATATCCATTTCTCCTGCCTGATACTCACCAGTCATTATCCTGCTCAAAATAGCACACAGAGATCAGACGTGAGCCGCTGCCCACAGCAAACTTGTTTTCCTTCGGAGACCATTTCACACAGCGGGCAGCACGGTTGATCCTGAGAATGACCAGTGTAGGCTTCCATGCGTCTCCCTTTAGGGTCCAGACGTATGCGTTACGATCAGTGCCGCAGGTGACGATGCGATTGCTCTCTGGGGCCCAGTCAATGCCTTGGTGTTTATGAGAAAACCATTTGGATTAGTTTAGATTTGGTCACATAAATGATCTGTGTCAGTGTAGGTCGGATGAACCTTCTAAACTTACCAGTAACCTGGCCATTGTGTTCCTTCAGCACGTGGATTTTGTTCCAGTTGTTTCCTGCCTTATTGTAGATGTGCACTTCATGGTTATTAGGACACAGTGCAATTTCTGAAGGAGACAGGAATCCAGTAGATAAAATATTCAAAACAAGACTATGACAAACATACATTGGCTTGATTAATTGGATAACAGTCTAAATATTTTATTAGTTGCTACTAGTTTATTCAGTGTTTATTAGTGGAATCTATTGTCGTGGAAATCTGCTAAAATGACTCTCAGTTTTCTAAAAAAAAAAAAATCTGTCATCCGTTTTATTCCCCTCAGTGCACGTACATTCACATTTGTGTCAAACTCCAGGAAATATACATTTCTGGTGGGAAAGAAGAGATCTTTTTGCTATTTTCTAACTCCTAACTTGAAATGTCACTACAACGTGTGTGACTTTGGCCTTGGCCAGCACATTCTGCTTCTCTGCATTCATTTAAACAAACTCTGCATTCATTAAAACAAATAGCTGATCTATCTATCTATCTATCTATCTATCTATCTATCTATCTATCTATCTATCTATCTATCTATCTATCTATCTATCTATCTATCTATCTATCTATCTATCTATCTATCTATCTATCTATCTATCTATCTATCTATCTATCTATCTATCTATCTACTTACCGACCTACCTCTCTCTCTCTCTCTCTCTCTCTCTCTATCTATCTATCTATCTATCTATACACAAACACATGCTCTTTGTTGGCAATGACTGTGCGGTCACTTTTGTTGAAAAGTTTATTTTCTTTTTGGCTTAGTCCCTTTATTATTCCGGGGTCGCCACATCAGAATGAACCGGCAACTTATCCAGCACATGTTTTACGCAGCGGATGCACTTCCAGATGCACCCCATCACTGGGAAACATTCATACACTGTCATTCACACTTATACATTACGGACAATTTAGCCTGCCCAATTCACCTGTACCACATGTCTTTGGACTGTGGGCGAAACCAGAGCACCCGGAGGAAACCCACATGAACGCGGGGAGAACATGCAAACTCCACACAGAAACGCCAACTGACCCAGCCGACCCAACCTTCTTGCGGTAAGGCGACAGCACTACCTACTGCGCCACTGCGTTGCCCTGATTTAAATTATATTTTTCATCATTTAAAAGAAAATTTGCATACAGAGCACCATTTCAAAGGAGTGCTACCCTGTACTAAAATGGCGGCTCTATTGACGCATTCCTTCTAATAGAACAACAGGACAAAATCTAATGTAAATATCTATGGCAGAGCCTAGCAATTAGCCAATGGAAACATGCTAAATCATGCTAGCAACATGTGCTAATCAAATGTTAAAAACATGTAAGTAAAATGCTAATTCATGCTAAAATTTTGGTAAACATAATACCAGTGTACTAAAACACGTTAAACACATAAATATGCTAGCACTATGCTAAATCATAATTTCTGTTGTGCATTCTGTGTCCCCAGTGAAGATCATGATATTATTGACTTTTAAACTTTAAGCATATTTATTTATTTATTTTTTAAATAAAGATCCCAAATATCCCTAAACATCCCAAAAATCACATTCCAGGTCCGTGTTTGCACTATTTAGGATGGATAAAACACTTAATATCAGTGATAATATTAAAAGCATATAATTGTAAAAACATAAAGAATGTTTTCAATTTGTCTCAAATTATTGTTCACCTGTTATGAGATTACTAGCCCTTTAAATTAAAATTGTCACAATAAAATGACATCATATATTAACCACTGCCTTGGAGGGAAAACAACCGGGAAGGGTGAGAGGAGAGCATCTGTTTTGTTAATTAAATATTAAATAGATTTTTTTTCCCAAAACAATTCAAATGAAACAGAATACTTTGAGGCATACATTCTTATTTGTAGGATTAGCATTCTGAAAAAACCTTAAATTCTATATTTGTCATACACTCAGTTAGCATTTTTTGTTTGTTTGTTTGACTTATAGTGTAATGGCTGATTCTAGGGTATATCCACCCTGTTTAGTCAGAAAAACAGAAGAAAAAACAGCAACACACCCATATTATGCTAAAAATCACCTATTGTTTTTGAAAAATTGAAGTTTATTGAGGAGATTTAACATTTAAGCTAGCTAGACTGAACAAAAATCTACAAACAGAAGTCCTGGTCAGTGGACTCGAGTAAAACTAAATAAAACCTGTCAATATTTCTGAGCAGTATCCCATTGAAAGATATCAAGGAAAAAAAATACTGTGTTCATATAAAATAGATAATACATCTATAATTTGATGGAAGGCGTTTAATTGGTGCAGAGGTGTATAAGCACCAAAATGATCATCAAAATTAAATGGCATGCCTGTTATATAAAGAATTTTTGTGCATGTTTACCCCATTATAATATATTTATTTTCCCAATTATACTATTATAACTTTTTTGGTCTTAAAGGGATAGTTAACCCTAAAAGAAAAATTACCTTATGTATTCTCCCTTCAGTCTTTCTTTCTTTTGTTAAAGATAGAAGAAGATATTTTGAAAAATGCTGGTTGCTGGCACCTGTCGACTTCAAAATACTATGGAAGTCAATTAGTGCCAGTTACCAGCAGTCTTCAAGATATCATCTTTTGTGTTCAGGATTAGAAAGAAACTCAAATTGGTTTCGAAGAAGTGAAAAATGACAAAATGATGGTAGATTTTCAGTTTTGGGTGAACTATCCCTTTAACGCCAACTTCTGCACTTGATTCAAACACCGGAAATGCAACAAGCTAGTAGACAAGCTGTCATATGCAACGACTGCAAATCTGGGAGTTTTAAACAGGCACAACGGCTGGATTCTGAAAGAGTATCTACTTCAGCAGTTGGGCTTGCACATTTCTCATAGGTGAGCTCAAAAATGCTCATGTTTTTAACAGCGGCAGTACGTTAAAGCTTCAAGTGTTTCTCATTCGTCTCATTTCCCTGCTGTTGCTCGGCGGTCTGCTGAAGACGTACGACATCAGCAACAAAGCACCATTCATGGTAAAACAGGAAGTCTGGGGGGAATTAGTCATTACTGCTTCTCTCATCATCAGCATGGAAAGAAAAGCAGGGCGGCAGCAGTGAAAAGACACAACTTTTAGACGTTTGCTCCTTTAACAGCAGATTGTTTGTTCTTGCTTTGGATTTTCCAAGGGAAAACACATTTAACTGCTGACTAGGTTCAATCCGGCACCATATATTATGCAAAAAAAAAAAAAAATGCTGTATGAATTCCCCTGTATATACTAACACATTTCTGGAAGGATGTTCAGCTTTTTATCCATAACAAACTATTGGACTGTTGGGCTCCCAAGGACCCAACGGAGGTTCAGGTGAACAGTCAAAGTTTACAAAAAAAGAAGTCGGCTTAAGAAGACATTCTTTGTGAGTAAATCTCAAAGCTCATTCAGAAAATCCTCAAAATTATTCGACTCATGATGAAATGGGCTTTGGAGACATTGAAATCGATAATATTTTCAGCAATGATGCTCCCACATGATTACAGAATTCATATGCTGATGCATATCTTTAGCTCTAGGGACAGGAAACTGCTTCAGAGAGTAGAGATACTGCGAGTTTAAGAACTTACGAGTTCGGTCCTTGTTCCAGGCATGGCAGCTGATGGGTTCAAGAAGAAAACTGTGATAAGCCATGGTCGCTTTTCCTAAAAATGAATAGGCATTTTGAGATTAAATGGTAAATATCACTAGTACACCAAAGGGTCACACTTTATTTTGATTGTCCGCTTGTTGAAATTAAGTTACATTGCATATACATGCCAACTAATCCTCATTAGATTATTAGTAGTGTTATGTAGGGGTAAAGGTTAGTTAGGGCAAACGTACTTATAGCAAAATGCCTGTTGAAGGATATTAAGCACAGTCTACTAATACTCAAATGGACCATCAAAATAAAGTGTTACCCACCAAAGTAGAACACTTCCGTAGAGATGTGTTTCTAAAATGGAGAACTGTAGAACTTCCTTAAAACTATTAGTGTTAATTACTGTATAGGTTAACTAAATTAATTGCTGCTGTAGGTCAAACTTGAAACAAGTTTTTGCCTTAGTAACTGCAAACGCTTCTTCATTTTCTTAGTGTTTGAACTAAATTAAAACCAGAGCAGAAAGGAATGTCACAAGGCCAGATGCTCAGTCACCAAGTAAAACACTTAAAACAGCTCTCCTGTCGAATCATAGTTTGCATCACCTAAAACAACTAACGGTCCTCTCTGCTCAGGAAGTGTGCAGCGATGGGCTTCAAACCTCAGATGTCAAAAATACTGAAACACACTTCTTCCTGGGTGTCATTCTGCATGTTAGTGCACGTTAGTCACCAGCATTCCAAAACTAGAGATTGCTCCAGATCTTCTACATTCAGATAAACAAAACCATATGTTATTCTACTTACCCAGGAAACCGTAAAAACACAGAGATGCTAGAGGCGGGGGGGCTGACAAAGCCTGCGACAGAAGCCTGGGTTCGTGGACTCTGAGCAGTCAACACAAACGCTGGCTTTGCTCTGAATGAACTCAACTATTTCCTTAGTCGTTTTTCTCTCCAAAAAATGCACTACTTCCCCTTCCCTGTTAGAAACTTATAACCACTTCCTTGTGTGGGCGGCTGTCTGTTGGCGAGGAGGGTTTTCAGCTCAACTCCCCTTCACATTCTCTTTGGGTGTGCATGTGTAACGTGTGCTCTTTTTAAGTCATGCGTCTGCACTGATGATTTATGGGCGCTAGCGAAAGCAGAACTTTTTCAAAGGGAAGAGAGCAGAAAAGTAAAGGTCGTAGACAAACTTTATGGTGGCTTGAGAAAGCCTTGTCTGAAAGTCGTTTTAAAGTTTGAAACAGTTGACATACAGATATGTACATATATGTTAGCATGTTTCTAGTATGGACTGGTATGTTTCTTGCTATGTGGTTGATAGGGTGTTCTGAGTAGTTGCTAAGGTGTTGCTAGGGTGTTTTATGTGGTTGCTAATGTATTGCTAGGCAGTTGCTAGGTTGTTCTGAGTGGTTGCTAAAGCGTTGCTAGGGTGTTCTAGGTGGTTGCTAGGGTTTTGCTAGTCAGTTGCCAGGGTGTTCTGAGTGGTTGCTAAGGCGTTGCTAGATAGTTGCTAGGGTGTTCTAGGTGGTTGCTAAGGTGTTCTGAGAGATTGCTAGGCTGATTGCTAAGAAGTTCTGAGTGGTTGGTAGGCGATTGCTAGAGTGTTCTAGGTGGTTGCCATGGTGTTCTAGCTGGTTGCTAAAGCATTGCTAGGTGGTTAAAGATGTTGTTAGGCGGTTGTTAGGCGGTTGCTAAGGTGTTCTTAGTGGCTGCTAGGCAATTGCTTACATAAATACCACGGTTCTAGTATGAATTAGCATGTTTGTAACATGAATTAGCATGTTAGCATGAATTCAGTATAAATTAGCATGCTGCTAGTGTGTTTATAGTATGTATTAGCATGTTGCTAGTATTATTAGTATGCTTGTTAGGATGTTTCCAGTACGAATTGGCATGTTGTTAGTATGTTCAATGTAGTCAATGGCAGTTTTTTTTTTTACAATGGAAATCTATGGGAGAGTTGCTAGGGTGTTGCTAGGTAGTTGCTAAAGTGCTCTAGGTGGTTGCTAAGTTGTTGCTAGGCGGTTGCTAAGGTATTCTGAGTGGTTGGTAGGCGATTGCTAGGGTGTTCTAGGTGGTTGCTACGGCTTTGCTAGACAGTTGCAAAGGTGTTCTAGATGGTTAAAGATGTTGCTATGTGGTTGCTAAGGTGTTTTGAGTGGTTTATAAGGTGTTGTTAGGCAGTTGCTAAAGTGTTCTTATTGGCTGCTAAGCAGTTACTTACATAAAGCATATAGCGGGTGGTGGTAGGGCAACTGCAAGAACACCTGCAAGCAAACGCTTTGTTTGATGCATTTCATTAATTTAGATCAGGACATAGCTCAGAAACTGCTTTAGTTAAGGTTGTAAATGACCTCCTAATTGCTGAATCGGGGGCTTGTGGTATTTTAGTGCTTTTAGACTTAACCGCAGCTTTTGATACAATTTCTCACAGCATACTTTTGGACAGACTTCATAACTGGGTTGGTGTGGATGGGATTGTGCTTAATTGGTTTAAAGCCTATCTTTCTGGATGTTCACAGTTTATCTATATGGGCGGTTACAGATCGCGTACTGTCCCTTTATGTCATGGTGTCCCCCAAGGGTCAGTACCTGGTCCATTTCTATTTAGTATTTATATGTTGCCTCTTGGGGGTGAGGCAGTGGCGCAGTAGGTAGTGCTCACAGCAAGAAGGTCGCTGGTTCGAACCTCGGCTCAGTTGGCGTTTCTGTGTGGAGTTTGCATGTTCTCCCTGCCTTCGCGTGGGTCTCCTCCGGGTACTCCAGTTTTTCCACAGTCCAAAGACATGCTGTACAGGTGAATTGGGTAGGCTATATTGTCCGTAGTGTATGAGTGTGTGTGTGAATGTGTGTGTGGATGTTTCCCCAGAGATGGGTTGCGGCTGGAAGGGCATCCACTGCGTAAAAAAACTTGCTGGATAAGTTGGTGGTTCATTCCACTGTGGCGACCCCGGATTAATAAAGGAACTAAGCCGACAAGAAAATGAATGAATGAATGTTGCCTCTTGGTAAAATTCTGCAAAAATTTGGAATTACATATTGTTTTGCCGATGACACACAGTTCTATATTAACACTTCTCCCAATTCATCAGCATCAATGTCATCGCTTAACGCTTGCTTAACTGAAATTTAAGCTTGGATGCAACATAATAATCTTAAACTGAATAGTTCAAAAACAGAGATTTTATTGGTTGGCACTCCTTCTAACGTCAAAAGGTGTAATGAATTTGAGTTAACGGTTGATGGGTCTGTCTTATCACCATCTCAGCAGGTGTGTAATCTTGGTGGTCTCCTGGACTCCCAGCTTAGTCTGAAGCCTCATTTTAAACGTGTAACTAAAACGGCTTTTTATCTTCTTCGTAATATAGCCCGCTTACGTCTTTTCCTCTCGAGGCCTGATGCTGAAAGTCTCGTCCATGCTTTTATCGTGTCTCTCTTAGGATTTTTGCAATTCCCTGTTTGGAGGGTTACCAACAAATTCTTTCAAGATTTTGCAATACATCCAAAATTCTGCTGCACGTGTGTTGACACATACATCGTCTCGGTCGCACATCACTCCTATACTCCAACAGCTTCACTGGCTTCCCATCGAATCTCGTATTGATTTTAAGACATTGATTTTAACATATAAAGCGGTTCATGGTTCTGCTCCAGGTTACATTTGTGACCTGATCTCTGTTTCCTCTGCCTCTCGCTGTCTACGCTCTGCCTAGGGTCCTACGCTGTTTCAGCCTCACTGCAAACTCAGCACCATGGGAAGTAGGGCATTCTCTTTCCGTGCTCCTAAACTGTGCAATGCTCTTTCCACTAACATTAGGAATGCCAGTTCATTAGACATTTAAAAAGCTACTTAAAACTCATCTTTTTAGGTCTGTTTTTAATTTGTGTTATCTTTTATTCTTATTTTGTTTCTTTATTGTATTTTTCATTGTTTACTCAATGTTTACTATTGTTTGTACTTTTTTTTGTAAGCGCTTTGGGTTTAGAAAAGCACGTTATAAATAAAATATGTTATTATTATTATTATTAATACCATGGTTCTAATATAAATTAGCATGCTTCTAGCATAAATTAGCATGTAAGCATGAATTTAGTATGAATTAACATGTTGCTTGTATGAATTAGTATATTGTTAGCATGGATTGGTTTGTTAGTATGTTCAATGTAAAGTCAATGGCAGTTTTTTTTACAATTGAAGTCTATTGGAGAGTTGCTAGGGTGTCGTAAGTGGTTGCTAGAGTGTGGCTAGCACGTTGAAAGGTGATCAGTGATTGGCAGATTGGTAGTCTGAGTTAAATGAGCCTAACTTTAAGTCTGTATAACAGTCTGGCGCAAAGTTATGAGGTCACAAAATTGGGACAATGGGATTTTTCCTTATTTTCCAAATCAGTTTTTGGAAAACCGTAAGTGGAATCAGTTGGAAAAAATAAAGCAACTTAATTCAGTACAGTTTAGAGGCTTGGAGTTAGTTTGGTGGTTGTAGTATGAACAGTCTAGGAGGAGATGTGGTCTTACTATAGTCTAAGAAGCAGACAGAAGAAGAAGAAGTTTATGTAGTATAACAGTATGTTGGCTTTCTCAAGCCACCATAATAAATCATAAGCCCCCAGTTTCACTGGCAAGGATTAAGCCTAGTTCTAAGCTGAAATGTAAAGTGGAGATGTCTCAACTTACGATACTTCATTTTGTCACAAGTTCGACACTAGTATTGTTTTTTTCCCCTAAAGTATTAGTTTAATGTGTCTAGTAATCTATAGCCTAATTCAGGCTTAATGTAAGCCCTGTCTGTGAAACCAGGCCCAAGGTTGCAAACTACAAATAGTGGTTTCCTGTTAGCATGGTTAAAAGTTAGTTTCAAGAGTTCACACTTAGTTGATGATTGATTATAAAGCTTGTTTGGCATGCTTTCCCGAGAGAGAGCCCTGAACTCATAAGATCCTCAAGCACGGGGCTCCCTACCGATTCCAGGACGAGAGGGTAGTTTGAGCTTAGGTAGATCTCATGAAATCCCGTTGTTTATAGCTAATGACCAATTCGAAATTGCTATGGAGAGATAATTGCTGACTAGGAGCACATCTGCAGTGCCAATTTAGATTAGTTAATTAAAGTAATTCGCATATCTTTGGATGGTGGGAGGAAACCCACGCAAGCACGAAGAGAACTCGACACAGAAACGTCAACTGGCTTGGTATGGACTTGAACCAGCGACATTCTTGCTGATGCAACAGTGCTAACCTCTTGGCCATCGTGCCACCCGATCTAGGAAAGGAAGAGGAGTAGGGGAGGAGGGGGAGGAGATTCTTCAAAACAAAGAAGGGTGTGATATGGAAATTTGGTTGTTTATGGTGACTTGGAAATCACCTAATAGCTGAATCATGTGTTAGCTAATGCGGGAGCAGCCGTGGTCAATCATAAGCACGTGATCCTCTCGAAATTCATTTATGAATAAACTTCACTAATCACTGAATCGGAAAAGAAAATGAGACGACACTCCCAAATGGTGTGTAGTATACGTCATTTATTTCTAGCAGACCATTTACATAAAATTCTCCTTTTAATTTAACTTCTCTCCGGTTTCCCTGGAGAGCCGATACATCTTAATCAACCATCACACACTGCTGGGGTGCCAGCTTTGGCATAGATTTTTTTTTTTCCTTAAAAAAAAAAAAAAGAAAGGAAAAAAACCAACAACAAAAAGAAAACAAAGATCCTAACCCCCTTATTCCATTAGTGTTTTCCATTTTTTTAAAAGTGTCACAACAGTTCACACCACAGCTCAGTGCTTTTTTTTTATTTAAAAACTTTCAGAAGTGTTATCGGAAATCTCCTTGTTAGTCTTCAAGCTGCATTGCTTGTGCTGTCATGCTAGTGTCAGTTTTACATGATCCGCAGGCCCTGGATTGAAGACTCTAAGGTCTGTGGAAAGATTAAAGTAAATATGATTGATTTCGTTGACTCAAAGAATAAAAAAGGAAGTATGTTTGGGGTCATGTAAAATTAAAATAACTGATGCAAACCTTGAAATCCCATATGGTCATTGCTCCGTCAATTCCTGTAGTGCAGAATTTGCGACAATCTCTTTTGTCTCCTTCATATATAGACACTTGGCTGCAAAGAAAATTTGGATTTAATACTGTGCATATTACACAAAAATTATAATAAGAAACAATTAAAAAGTAATTCGAGTCACACTTTATTTTGATGGTCCGTTTGTTGAATTTAAGTTACATTGCATCTACATGCCAACTAATTCTCATTAGATTATGAGTAGACTGTTAGGATAGGGTTACTGTAAGTTGACTTGTACTTGCGAAGTTTCTTATAGTCAGTTTAAATGTCTGTTGAAGGAGCAGTATCTGCAGATATTAAGCAGACAGTCAACTAATACTGAAATAAACCTTCAAAATAACGTTACCGTAATTTGTAGTTCATAAGTTTGAAACATTAAGAAGAACTTTAGGGACTGTTCATTCTGCAAATAATAACTGTGATATATTAGATGTAATATACGCATCCAACAACATTTATTACAGGCTACTGTTTGTGCTCTTACAAGCAAAATGGTTTATAATTGGCTGCATTTCATCATTGTGAGCTCCGTCATGCTATTTTATTGCCTTTTCATAGAACTATATTTATCGCTGTCATCTTGTGAAATAAAACTTTCATTTTGTGAAGTATTTCAACAGTTTGATAGAAGGTTTCCATCTTCATTTATTTAAAAATATTTGTTCATTACTGTCATGGTTCAAACATTTGTATGCTAATGTGTGTATATGTTAGGCATGGGACGATAACCGTTTTCAAGGTTTACCGCGATTTGGAAAAGGTTTTAAAAGATTTTTTAAACTGGCAAAATTTTCTGCCATAGCGTTCCCGATGTAAACATTTTTTAGGTTTTCTATGACAACAGTATCTCCAGCAGAAAAGATCTCCAAAGATGCCATTTTAAATTTTGAAGAAAACTAATGAAGGCAGCAGAAGTTAATGATTCATTTGAATTATATAGTCTGACATGTTTACTGCTCCAAAACATTGCAATTGTTTCTCAAAATAAGATACATTGTGTTCAAGTGGAAAAATGTTTTTGTTTTTTACCCAGACATTTAAAAGGAATTTATTTTAGAGTAGTAATCGCAATATCGTGAGACCGTGATATTTTTATCCAAGGTTATCATAACGCCAGAATCTTATACCATGTCTAGTATATATGTATATAAAGTTGCTATGATTTTGGCCTACGTGATGCTGTTCTGATGCAGGGTTTCTAGGGTGCTATTGCGGTCCTCAGTGGTGGCCCTCTTGTCCATGTTACGAAAGCGCTCCATGGCAGAAATGTTGCGCTGGATGCTTTGCTTTGGAATGTCCAACTTGGAGGTGAAGGTCAAGGTTCCACCATCATCAAAACTGAACAGCATAGGGCAGCAGTCGTGACCCTGATGGGGAAAATAAAAAGTCTAGATTAGCTCCATGGCAAGGTTCGGTTATTCATTTAGCTGGTTCAGTTAGGTTTAGGAGCAATTTACACTAGTGCATTTTAGTTTTAGGATCAACGTTTTGTTAAGGTTTTGCATTGGTGTCCACACTACTTCGACCTTTAAAAATAAAGCATTTTGAAAACACTGAAGTCCCCATTTTAGTTTGGAAATGTTACATTTCTGACTGGTCTTCTGGACTATTATGTATTGTTCTCTGATTCATCAAGTCAGTCTCACATGGCTATTACACAACCGGTATGGATGCCAGAAAAATATGTGCATGGCCAGTGAGGGTGAATAGTCAGATATCATACGATTTAGGCTTTATAATGTAGACAGAGACTGTTTTTCAGTAAAAATGCCAGTGTGGATGAGGAGTACTTTTATACTAAAATGGCATTTTCAGTGGAAATGCAGCAGTGTAAACAGCTGTAGAAAGCAGGATTGCTGTGTTTACGCAGTTAGGTGAAATAAGTGTGAACACCGCACCAAACCAATGAATGAATAAATGACAACTGCTGGAATGGTGGGTTTTGGTCCGCTTCCAAGTGATTTGACTGAAGTAACAAAAGACATCTACACAAACCAAAAACAGGACATGATGTCCCAAGATGCAACCCAAAAACAAAATGCTCTAGCATGCCTGATCAGTCAGTTTTTTCTCAATATACACCCCAGAAATCTCTTTCTATGCAGTGCATCTTTGTTTATGTATCAAATATTGCATTCTTTACAACTTTACAAAGCTCTTTATGAACTCTCCAATACTTAAAACAACAACATAATATGCAACCACATACTATGAGCACTTTATTTGCTTTGTACACTTAGGTTTAGACTGAAATGACCTAGACTAAATGTGTGTATATATTTTCTTTTTAGTCCAGACCAAACTCCCCAAGAGAAGCGAACTGAGCAAGAAATGTAAAGGTTCTTACCGCTGCCACAATGTTGTTCTCAGAAACAAAAGTTACACTCAGAAGAGCAAGGAATTCGGTTTTCAGCTGACTCGGCCTGCAAAAGAGATGCGTGCAGTTATTCATGATTGACCATGATCTTTTACAAAAGGTCTGCCAGCAAATACAAAATGGTTTAATCATACTTAACACACCGACTATCTAGGATACTCACGTTGAGCTTATTGTGGGGTCCACTACAGTGACAGTACTGTCATGGCTGACCCAAGCCAATCTGTTTCCACTGGCAGAGAAACAGACGCTGTGAACCCAACCTCCACTTCCCGCCCCACCAAACTCTGTCATCACCTGCCCAAAGGGCATTTTGGAACCCCACGGGGTTGGAGCTGGTTTCTCATCCACCTCCTTGATGTATGCAGAGAACACCCTAAGAAACAAACAAACACATATGAGCACTAATAATAATAATATTTCATTATTTAAAGACATTGCGTGTAGACAAAGTCTCACCTGCATTTGAAGTCACATGACCCAGCTGCCAGAAGCACATTATTTGGATGCCAGTCTAAACTGAGGACAGTTGAACGGATGGGCTTTTTGATGTGTTTACTAACCCACCTAAAATTAAAAATAATAATTAATACCTGAAGAATTACATTTTTTAAAAGTGCAGTGGCACAAGATTTTAACTGAGACCAACCAATCATTTTCAGACTCAAAGTAGCAAACGGATATGAGTCGAGCTCCACTCCCCACTGCAAATTTGTTCTCCAGAGGAGACCATTTCACAAACGTGGCAGCACGGTTGATCCTGAGAATAACAAGGGTGGGTTTCCACACGCCGTCCTTTTGACTCCATACATAAGCATTTCGGTCCGCTCCACAGGTCACAATACGATCACTTTTAGGAGCCCAGTCAATGCCTAGAAATAAAAACAAAAACTGTTAGCTGGTAGCGTTTTCACGATACTGGAATTCAGTACCAATCGATACTGAAATTTTAAAAACGTCAATTTCCCGCTAACATTTAATCACTGTTAAGCACGATCCTAAACACTACTGATTTGCCGTTGTATTCACATGCTCAACAGAAATGACTGCGATTGGCCGTGAAGGTCATTGGTTCAGCGAACTCACTGCTGTTTACTGAGTGTAACCACAGACACAGGGACACTGGAGCATTTCAAAGTCACCTCGATCAGTTGGTTTGTCTGTAAGCTGACAAACGAGTGATCTGCTGATGAAATTCCTTGTATCTGTGTTTATACTCAGTAAACAGCAGGGAGTTCAGTGCACTGATGACCTTCACGGCCAATCACAGTCATTTCTGTTGAGCATGTGAACACAACGGCAAATCAGCGCCGAGAGAACGTGCTCAACAGCGCTTAAATGTTAATGGGAAATGGACGTTTTTAAAATATCAGTATCAATTGGTACCAAATTCCAGTATAGTTCAACAAAACATTTGATATTAACAAAGCAAGCATGATATTCTTCTACAGTCAGATTTGCAGGGATCTGTACCTGTGATGTGCCCATTGTGTTCTTTTAATTCATGAACTTTCACCCACTGATTTCCACTTTTCTTGTATATATGGACTTCGTGGTTGTTTGGGCTGATAGCAATTTCTGTAAATAAAAAGCACAACATGGGTTTAGACATCAATTTTAAAAAATTATAAAAGAATAAAAGGAATGAAAAGCATCTTACGGGTCCTGTCCCGGTTCCATGCGTGGCAGGTGATGGGTTCCAACAAAAACTGGTGAAGTGACATTATCTTCAAAGAATTTGCACCTCTGCCTGAAAAAGTCGCAAAACTCATGTTTGATTGCTATGCCAGTAATAATATAATAGTAATATTTTCTACATAACACCATCACTACTGTCTGGTCTAAGGATATCAGTGGATATATACAACCTTTATTTTCTGACCAAATTTGGGACACTATTCCATCCTCCTCAAAAAATACAAATCGTCAAATGATACATTGGAAACTATTGCATAGACTCTATTTATCCCCCTTTAAAACAAATTTACCACCTGCCCCAGATAGAAATTGTGGTTCACAGAGGACAGTTGGCACTTATTTTCATTATTATTGGAAATGTCCTGCACTTCATTCTTTTTCATCTCAGCTGGCACATGATAGTTCATTTTTGTTAGGAAAAGATGATTCCTGAATGATTTTTCTAACATATCACTCTCAATGCAACAAAATAACTTACTCTAAGCTTCCTTCACAGCTGCTAAGAAAATGTTGGTCTGCTGCTGGATCCCCCCTTATATAATGAGTAGATCAATACGGTCTATCTTTGCTGGACATTATTTGTATGGAACTTTCAACAGGAAGCATACATGGAGCTCAGTCAAAAACTGTTAAGTCCTGGATTATAGCTTTTGATATTGTCAAATCTTTTGTTTCTACCCTCTAATGTACAGCTTTTCTATTTATATGTACTTTATGCAGGGCCGGCCAGTGGCATAGGCAGTATAGGCAAATGGTAAGGGTGCTGTACATCCAGGGGGGCGCCAGAAATGGGGGAAGAAAAAAAAAGTGCAACTTTAACTACTAGTTGGTATATGACTAATAAAATAATACGCCCACATTAATTTAACTGCAAAGTGCAAAGCCTACTAAGTAGTAGTAGTATTAAATAATAATGATAATATAACGGTAGCCTAATCACCTAAGACACCCCCATTCGAATAATTAGACTTTACCTGCTACAACACAGGTGTCAAAGCCAGTTCCTGGAGGGCCGCAGCTCTGCACAGTTTAGTTTCAACCCTAATTAAACCCACCTGATCAAACTAATTGAGTCCTTCAGGCTCGTTTGAAACCTCCAAATAGGTGTGTTGAAGCAGGGTTGGAACTAAACTCTGCAGGGCTCCGGCCCTCCAGGAATTGACTTTGACACCACTGTGCTACACGGTTGGTTTTTTTGATCGGTCAACAAGCTTAACATGCCAAAATGCCAAACTGCCTGGTGCACAGGGGAGGCAAAAAAGAAAAAGAAGAGGAAGAAAAACTTGACAACGACAGAATAATGTTACGATAAAGATGATTATTTTGCTGTATCCAAGCGATGATTGATACCACCATTACCAATTAGCATGACACATGCCTGTCAACCCTCCCGTTTTTGCCCACTATCACTTTCATTTTTTCCATATTTCCCCTGTTTAATCTTTATATGAAAAGTGAAAGTAGCATCAATACAGAGCCGATCTCAAATGTGAAAGAATTGCAAGAGCTGGTGAAGATAATCAGCTATGCTTTCGCTTTATTTTGGCTTGAAAGCATGATAAAATTAATATAAAGATTCTGCATTCACTTCTTTTCATTAAAGCTGGCATCGATCGTCGCAACCTCTAAATTCAGTGCATCTGTTTGCATGCCTTATTGACGCACTCCATATGATAAACTGTTCCCAGATCAGCTTCTCTATACGCCATTTATAAAGGAGCGAAGGTTTAGGATACTTTGGTGATTCGGGTGTGTGTTTAAACAGACAAATACCCTTAATAATGTGTAAACATGTTCGTTCTGCACGTTTTATTTTAAACACAAATAATTTTCTCTTAAATGAGCACAAACAGTTACTAAAGAAGACAAATGCTTTCATTATAGATCTGTGCACTCTTAAAGTGACACCTCTGTTATCAAACAAAACACAATGAGAGATTCATTTGCAGCTCTTCACTAAATAACTAATAACTTTAATCAATATGCAAACACAATCAAAAGAAGGAGATTTTTTAGCTTTATTTAATTTCAGTATAGGCCATTGATTTTAATAGGCTAAACCTTTTACTTTATTGTCAATATTTTCTAATATTTACTATGTATTTATTTGAAGCTATTTGTTGACAGGTATGGCATAACATGGTTGCTAATCAATAAATAGCTATAGTGCTATCTGTTAGTTTTAACATCAGCTAATGTTATGGAAGGGCATAGATGTTATGGAAAATAGTAATAGTAATGTAACTACCCCCATCATTCCTTCCTCAAGCAAATGTGTAAATATTAGATATTCAGCAATAACGTTGATTGATTGGCATATTTATCTGACGTTTTCCCAGCTTGTAGTAGTCGATCAAAAAGCTATTTATTTTTTATGACTATATGTACACACTAGCAGTGGAATTTTACTGCTATGTGACAGGGCGCCACCTGAAATCTTGCCTAGGGCGCCAAATTGGTCAGAGCCGGGCCTAACTTTATGCATCTCATTATGTAATAGTTTTTTATTTGTAAGTTACCTTAACTTCTACTCTTTATTTAGTTTAACATTATTCTTTTTTATTATTTATAAAAAAAATTTACAGCAATCTTATATTTAACTTCTGTTATTACAGAACAAGTCTACCTGGGTGGGGATTCGGTGTTGTTTTACGATATAGTCATATGCTGTGTCTTTTCTATATTAAACAAAAACTGAAATAATAAAACAATTGTTCACACAAATAATAATACCATGACTATTAATGTTTCTAAACAAGCAAATGCAAAACCCGGAATGGGATTGGAGTGGGTCGAATATGAACAATAGGCGGGAAAGATGTACTGACACAAGCTGATCCAGTCCTGTTTTTAACGCGATCCTACTTTGGTGACACGCCAAGATTTATGTTTTTGCTTTTTTATTTAGCAGAAAAGAAATGATTAAATATTAGAACTTCACATTTTGATTAAACTTATGTCTCTCAACTTTAATTCCCTCCTAATTACTTCTTTTTCCGAGTATGCGCTCTGGAATTTCTTGTAAATAGCTTTAAATTTGTTCAAAACTACCCAAACCAGCACTGATAAACTGACAGCCCGGGGCTAAATCACGTCCGTCAGTCCATGTCCTCAACTACACCTACACAGTTTTTCGTTTGAATTCACACACTAAAGCCAAAAAGAGTCCTCTTCAACCAGCAAAACAGGATGACGGCTGTCAGTTCCCGATTTTCAGGGCGTGGATGAAGCAGAAGATCAATATCTGATGCCGTGGGCTTCTGTTCGCGAGCTGTCTGCCTGCTACATTAGCCGAAAGCTAACGCGAAAAACACATCAATTCCAGTACAATCACACAGAAAGCAGAAAAAACGACCCCGGATATAAAGCTAAAAGTCTGTATAACCTTATATAATCGCAAACGCTATTTTAGCGCGACTGAAGTTACACAAATGTTCGTGCTCTGTTGAATTTGAGGATCAGGAAGGCCTTTCTCAAGATGCCGGTTGAGTCCGCTCCCTGCTGACGGAAAAAGGCATGACACGGGCCTCCTTTACCTGAACAGATGCTCCGCTTTCTCGGTCAAATCTTCGTAAAGATGTTCGCTAGTTGTTGAACGCTGGACGGACTTGAATTCGCGGACTCTGGACAGTCGACACGAATTCACTCCGACTGCTCTCTTGCTCCCTGATTTCGGCCTGTCAAGGAATCCAGGAAATGGCACACGGCTTAGCGCGCATGCGTACGCACGGCAGAGCAGTGGGCGTGCCCGTGTTGAAGTCATTCAGGAGACAATGGTGAGAGATGGGAGTGTGTGTGTGTGAGCAGGACAGGCTCCACAGGTCACACAGGAGAGTGCAGATTTTGATCGCGATGAAAAATAATTTTATAAATTTTCTTTCTGGACAGTTCTAAAGATAAAAAGTTGTTGTAAATTTACACTCTCTGGCAAATCAAGGTAACTTTTTGGTGATTTATTAAAAAGATAGTTTACCCAAACATGAAAATATCCTCATTATTTTTGTGGTTTTTATTTTTTTCTTCTGTTGAACGAAATTAATGAAGAATGTGGGCGGAAAGCAGCCATTGGCATCCATAGTAGTCGTCATTGGGTACACTTAGTACACACCCTGAAATAAAGAAATAACTCACTCAGTAATAAAGGTACAGGAGCTGTCACTGGGGTAGTACCCTTTCAAAAGATACATATTTGTACCCAAAAAGTCCACAGTGGTACCTCAAATGTGCATATTTGTGCCCAAATGTACCTAAAAATTACCTTTGAAGTATCATAATTGACCCTTCAGGTACAGATATACCCTTTGAAAAGGTACTGCCCCACTGACAGTTCCTGTACCTTTATTTCTGAGAGTGCAGAGTACAATAAAATATTTTTTTTTTACAATCCTATTTGCTGAAATAAAAGAAACGCTCAACAATTGTGTTCTCAAGATTGTCAGAATGTGGAAGAAATACTGTGAGACTAAAAAGGCAGCCAGAAGAGAGATTAACATCAAATTTACTCTGTCCATAGACGCTGCATTTGAAATGCCTCATACAAACGATAATTAGTTTTTTCTAATTTGATGCAAAGATTATATAATACATACATAAATACATATAAATATACATACATTTAAAAAAAATCAAAATATTAAAAACTTGTAGGCATTTAAGATGCTGAAGACTGTTAATTGCATCTTAACAGTCTTGTGGAAAGGGTCTATGGCTGTGTTTTCCCCAACATTGTTTATTATATTTTTCTTTGTGGTTAACAGATGGAAAAACTTCACAAAAACAGGGTTAGAACAAGTGGAGGACAAGTAAATGATCCGGAATTAATTTTTTGGAGTAGTTTGAGTGTCAAGAATCATATACAGGTAAAACTAAAATAATACCAGTGGTTCCTGGTGATATATAAAGCTTATAAAGCAAAAAAGATCAGTCTGGAAAAAAAATCACCAGCAATAATAAATATTTATACAGCAATAATATAATTCAATATTTATTAATTACTTCCTTATTTGGATGAATGCAGCATTCATACAATTTCAATGTTTCTATGTTATTGCGTGCAAATAAATTTTATTAACAAGCTATTAGGACATCAGAAGTGCCTTTGACCATTAAATCTTGTTCTGGTGACTGAAATCGTATTTTTTATGTTGCTTTGGATGATGTTAAATGATTAACAAATTTATTCATGAAACAGAGCAATCACAAATATGTATTTCACTAAAGAAATGCACCAGTTCACAGACATTGCATGCAAACAAAAAATCTAATTTGTAGTCAAATATTATTTATTTCTGTAAAGAAAAACATGAATAAATAGCTATAACTTTTTGATAAAATTAATTGTTTAAGGTATCTGCATATTTAATATTTAAGTTATTTAATATTGTGACATTTCTCAAGTAAATGGACAGGTATATTTTTTAGCATATTGTCAGCCTAGAATTATAAGGTTCTATCTGACATTTTTTCAAAATTACACAAATACTGCTGCTATGGAATGCAAAAACCTTATAATTCCAAGGTGACGATGTAAACTTGTAATTAGATAATGGGAAATGATACAGAGGAGCTTTATGTTGTCAAGTTAACTTAACAGTTTTTTCAAATATAAGTGGATTTAATATAAACAGTAAGTTGTCCCAAAGAAACTTAAGAACTTGTTTCTTATTTTAAATAAGTCATTTGAACAAATAGCAAGTCCTTTTTTGACTGTATATCAGGACTTGGAATAAAACCCAAAACTTCAACCAAAACTTACAATTAAAGGTTAATGTAGTTTACAACTGTATTTAACTTTGTTCAATTGTGATAGAATTAAAAATATATCTTAATACCAATTATAAACAGGGCCAATGATGCACGAGTTGAGTCGATGCTGTAAATATGTAAGCCATCTCTTTAATATGGATTCTACATCCTTGTTACCTCAGCAAGCTGTCCGTTTCTTCTTTCCAGCAGGTGAAATGAAGGTTGTGTATTTTACTTAGTAAACATTTGTCCACAACTGACATTGTCATACTTATTGTGACACTTGTTATCCACTGTTTTATGTTCAGAGTTTCTACACTACACACTCCTTGTTTTCAGTCACTAAGATGACATTTGTGCAATGCAGAATCAGAATTTCTGCAAATGTGCGAGACGTTTATTCCCAGTAACTAAGAAAATCAAAGAGCAGTAAATGGTAAAACTGCTTGCACTACAACCCTGTTTATAATTATGATTTTAAATATTATGTTGAAAAATACAAATTTTAAACGTCCGTCAGCAAGCTACTAGTCAAAATAACTGCAAGTGAATACAACCTGAAGCTTCAGACATTCAAGTTTGGCAAAAAACGGTGAAATCTGCTCTGCTATTACTTTTATACTCAAGTGAAGCCAAATGTATTATTATTATTATTATTATCATTAATAAATATATATTTATGTAATTATAAAATTTGTAGCCTCCAGCGAAAGTCTTTATATGGATCTTGGTGCCTGGATCTCAATTTCACTCTAATTCCATTATAGTCTTGTTCCTCAAACCTTCACCAGAACCTCTGACCTTTTCCTCCAGACAAGCTTAAAGGAAGTCTAAGAAGGAGTCTGTTGTACGCTGATGTTTTTCCTTCAGATGCAAAAAACAGGTTAAAGGTTACCGAAAACAAAATCTATTGTTACTGATACTAAATAATTCTTCACAAAGAGCCCACAATACCACAAATGCTCTTTTCATCTTTTCTAACAGTTTCCAGATGATCGAGGAGCTCCTAATAAGCAGTGCTGATATTTTACACCAGTGTCATCAAGAGACAGTATTGCTTCTGGGAGCTTTCAGGGTCTGTCTGCAATTCCTAACACTGCCGACTACATTATATAATAGTTACAGTGCTTTTTTTCTAGAAATGGTGCCGATGCACCGGACTGAAATCGAAGCAAACTGTACATTTCTTTCATAAATTATGCATTCTATTGGTACTTTCAAACCATCCTTAAAGTAGGTAGACATTAAAGTGCTAGTACACCCAATAATAAAAATTTTGTCATCAATTACTCACCCTCATGTTGTTTCATACACACTGTTAGACCTTACCAGGCTTTTTCACAGTAGAACACTGGCAACACTGTTGCCAGCTACTCACAGTAAAAGTTTGGTTAAGGTAAGTAACTGGCAACAGTGTTGCCAGTTAATTACTGAAACTGAACCATTACAGTGAGCGGCTGGCAACAGTGTTGCCAGTTGTTTACTGTAACCAAATTGCAGTGAGTAGCTGGCAACAGTGTTGCCAGTTAATTACTGTAATAGAGCAATAGTGGTAACTAACTGGAAACTGTGTACAGTTAATTACTGTACTGTAGTGTTACAACTCACAGCATTATACTGCATACACAATAGTATGTCAAGGTGTTACTAAAATTAATTAGTATTCTTACCTGTTATTAATTCTTTAAATTAATTAAGTTGTAAATTCTGACAAATTTATTTTATTGTTTTGGCAGCAAACAAATATAAAACAGAAAATGTGTAACAAAATTAAGATATCAGCAGATATAAATATCATCTTACATATTACTGAGAGCCACAGGTCTGCACAGCAAGGATGCAGTCAAACTAACGTTTAAGCATGCAAAATGCATATGTCATATGGCTCTGCGAAAAGGAGTGGGATTAAACAAAATATTAAGAGATTGAAAAAGCAAGCAACTGGTCCATAATTTTTGTTCAGAGAGGTCATGGTTTGATCTTTGATTAGTCTCAAGCAATCACATGATGTGATTTTGCAGTTCAGAGTTCTCCAAGCTTGAACTTTCCAATGCTGCAAACTGTAAAATTTGTCGCATGAGCATGCATTCCAGGTCTGCAGCATTCACATGCGTATGAATGGAAGTCTATAGGGAGAAAAGTGCAGTGTGACCGGGACTTTAAGCTGTAACTAATTAAACACACCTGATAAAACTAATTAAGGCTCGTTAGAAATCTACAGGTAATGTTGAAGCAGGGTGGGAACTAAACTCAGCTGCCCTTCAGTTCTTCAAGAACTTGGAGTTTGACCCCCATGGTATATAGCAGGGGTGCTTAATCCTGTTCCTGGATATCTACCTTCCTGCAGATTTCAGTTGCTACCCATATCAAACACAACTGCCTGTAATTATCACGTGGTGTTCAGGTCCTAATTAATTGGTTTAGGTGTGTTTGATATGGATAGCAACTGAAATCTGCAGGAACGTAGATCTCCAGGAACAGGATTAAGCACCCCTGGTATATAGCATACTTTTAAAGCACCTGCTAACATTTATCACAATCACATATCCAATAAACACACACACAAAGTGCTGCAGTGAAATGTGTTACTCTCTCCTCAATGCTGACCATGCAAAAAAAAAAAAAAAAAAAAATGAACAGCAAAAAACACAAAATAATTAATTTAAATTTTAAAGTTTTAAATAATTAACAGCCCTGTCAAATCTCAAAAAGTTTAAAATAATTATAGAAAACAAAAATAAAGTTGGCAACACCGAAAAACCAAAGGATCCAATCTTTTATTGTTATAATTATCTCATGACAACAAACTTTTTTATTGTTTCAAATATAAATTCATAGGTGGAAACACTGCTCTGAAAAATACTTAGCAACAAACTCACAACCTGGGACCGGACAGTGGAGCTTTTGTGTGTGGATGGCTATGTGTATCATGTTTTTGTAATTCCCTGTGATGATGTGCACATGTTACCTTACTGAGATGATGGAATTTAATTTTGGCTTAGTTGCCAGAAAGATACATACAACTGTTAGCATCTGTACATTATGGCAGTATGCAATATCCAATAAATACATATACTTAAACAAAAGTAATGTAAGAAGTTATATGAGGAGAGGCTAACTAGCTAACAATGTAGCTTTAAAGTACACTGTTCAAGATAACAACAATATAACTTAAAACACAGCCTTATTTTAGAAACCCACAAAAACATTTGAACACATTTTACTTACTCATTTTAGATTCTTATTTAAAGCCTAAAACATATCAGACTCTACATCTGAATTGATGGACAGAGAATAGAGCACACTCAGCAGTAAACAAATCAAACACCTGGCTCTCTTAAAGGGCCAGCATTTTCTGAAAACTCTTTCTAACACCTTTGTGTTTAGAATAAGACGGACAGCCTGTGGGTGTGTGTGGTGATGCCTAAATCATTGTTTTTTACAGTTATTTACTGCACAATCTACAGAGTAACAGTGCAGATATACTAATTAAACACACCTGATCAAACTAAATCTAAAGGTAGTGTGTTGAAGGAGGGCTGGAACTAAATTCTACTAGGCTGTGGCCTTCCAGGAGTTTGACACCCCTGGTACATAGCATATTTTCAAAGCAACTGCCTACATTTATCACAGTTATGCACATATCGTTTAATAAAAACAATAAAAATATACTATAATATAAACTTCATCCATAGAAAAAAATAAATAAATAAATAATCTGATTCTCATGTCGTTCCAAATCTGTAGTAATAATAAAAAACACAACAAATATCATGATTTATACATTTATTTAGGAAAGCCTTTATACTGTTAATGGCACTTTTACTTGCCAGTTTTCCAGACAAATTCATTGAGTCTCTGCAAAAATGTATGTGCGTGTTGTTTAAGATATATATATATATATATATATATATATATATATATATATATATATATATATATATATATATATATATATTTTTTTTTTTTTTTTTTTTAAATAACACATTTTTACTAGTTATTTAGCAAAATACTAATATTCAGTTGAAAGTGCAATTTAAAATCTTAACTATAGGTCAAACTAGGCAATTAAATTAGATTAATTGTAGAAAAAGTAAACAAAGTTATAAAAATTATTGTGACAATTTCTTTGCTCTGTGTGAATATTTTTGCCTTTAAATGCATTTCGTCCATATCTTACACTTACCTTTTAATAAGCTCTGTGGCATTGGTTGACTCCTGATACTCAATGTTAAAAACATAAAAGGAACCAAAGAAAACACAGAGATAAAATAAATATAAAATAGGAACATAAAGCATTAGAGTAGATGGGGCAGTAATGGTTGAACAGTAATTTACCATTTATTATCACAGTAAATATCTGTAATGGTACATAGAGTAAATTACTGTAATTTATTCTTTGCACTACAGAATTTCATACAAATCCTGCTCCTTTTACAGTAAAATACTGTTTCTTTTCATTACAGCTAAACACTGGCTATTTTACAGTTATTTACTGCATAATCTACAGTAAGGGTTAACAGTGCACCTAAGACTGTCATTGGTCCTCTGAACACAATTGAAGACACTTATTAGACATCTGAGAGGTTTCTGCTCCTTCGTTGACTGTGTCACAGTTGCTCCAAAGGCCAGAAGGTTTGTGAAAACACCATTAAAAGGTGTGAGGTTGACGAACCAGGATGGTTCATATGGGTTCTTGATGTATGGTAATCTGAGAAAACCTCGAAAAGAAATTATGGCACTACTCGCTGCCCAGAAAACAATTTTGTGTTTAATAGATGTCTAATAGACATCTAAACTTAGACAGCTTGGATAAAACAAAGCTAAATTGTCAGTGAAAATCTAATAGGCGTCTAAAAATAGCCCAAAACTAGTCATACAATAGACAGATGACTAGTCTAGTTTTGGCCTATGCTTAGACGTCTATTAGATTTTCACTGACAGCCCAAATTTAGCCTTGTTTTAGCCAAGACGGCTATGTTTAGACGCCTGTTAGACAACTTTTAAAAACAAAAAAATGCTTACTGGGTGATGTAATGTGCAAAGTGATGGTTTATTTACAGTGTACGAGTGTGAAAACCAAAATAACCCCCCAAAAACCCCCAGCAAAGTAACAAAATAACCAAAAATAAGAGAACAAATACACAACAAAAAAACGATATGTAAAACCACACTATTATACAGAGACAGGTAACAAATTGCTTACGGCATCAGAGTAGGTCGCTTTCTCGCCAGGTTAACTGACCCCAAATTTGAGTTTGGAGCTGCCTTTTAAAGATGAAGCCCCGCCCCTTTGACATAAACCAACATATACTTATTAATGGGTAAATATAAACATCTGTACATGTTCATTATTACACTGTTTTAACTCAGCCAGAAGGTTAGTGAAAACACCATTAAAGTTGACTGTTCAAAAGAAATGAAAATTCTGTCATCATTTACCTCACTTGTTCAGTTGTATGTTTCTTTAATCTGTTGAACACATTCATTCATACATTCATTTTCTTTTGACTTACTCCCTTTGTTAATCAGGGGTTGACGGAATGAACCCTAAACTTTTCCAGCTTATGTTTTATGCAGTGGATACCCTTCCAGCTGCAGCCCATCACTGGGAAACACCTAACCACTCTCATTTACACACATACTCTACAGATAATTTAGCTTACCCAATTCACCTATAGCGCATGTCTTTGAACTTGTGGGGAAACCGGAGCACACGAAGGACACCCACGCAAACATGGGGAGAACATGCTAACTCCACACAGAAATGCCAACTGACCCAGCCGAGGCTCAAAAAAGTGAGCTTCTTGCTGTGAGGTGACAGTGTTAACCACTGTGCCATCGCGATGCCTCTGTTGAACTCAAAAGAGTATATTTTGTCAAGAGCTGGTTTCTGGGACCCATTGATTCCCATAGTAACTTTGTTTTTCCTGCTTTGGAAGTTTATTGGTACCAGTATCCATTCGTTTGAGTTTAGCAGAAGAAACTCATAAAGGTTTAAAGCCACATGAGAGTAAGTAAATGATGAGGTCATTTATATTTTTGAGTGAACTATCGCTTTAAACCAGTCTGTGTGACTCAACCCTAAGCTATTTCTTGCATTCAGAGTTATTTATACTGTCAAAGGACACTGATGCTCAAACATGGGTCAGTTTTCAGACAACAATTTGGAAGTAACACTTACAAAAAAATCATACTTCAGGGTCTAGTTTTGCAAAAAATACATTTTACCCCAGGCCCTTAGTTACGCAAACAAGGGCAGAAATCCTTCTCTTGGGTGCTTCCCACTGAAAATCAAGTGCAGGACCAGTGTGAGTGTGCCTTTAGATGTGCCTTTATAGGGAAAGCTGGTCTTGTTCAGCCAGTTAGTTTAACACTTTCACATGTAAGTTTTAAATACTTTAGCCAAATCCGTGTATTAAAAAGTCTGCAACCTAAGCAAATGTTATTTTATTGAAAGCATTGGAAGTTTTTTATTTTTTATTTTTGACAAATGCTTGGTCGTGTTTCTTACTTTCTTATAACCAATGTGGGAGAGCAGATTTAAATTTATCAGGTGATCAATGACCTACTGAACGCTTTAATCACACTGGTGTGATCGTACCCTCCAGGAACCAACCTAGACTGATCACACTGTTGTGTGTCAAAAGGTTACAGTTACAGAGTTGTTCCGTTGTTTCATGTATATCGATATCACAGGATGTGGCTGCAGACTGCGTACTGCTCACTCAGTACAGTAGATACACCTCCTGTTTTTTCAAAGAGAATTGGAAAGCTTTGACTTCAAAACTATTTAAAAACTAAATGCTTTTCAAAGAAAGGATGAATGTAGTACTGCTCTATAGGTACTCGAGATTAATATGAGGTTGGGCAAAAAGAACATGATATGCATCCACTTTCATCCTATGAAATAACGGGGAAAATATCAACTATTCTTCAATATGCCTGTTCCTCTTTACAGACAGGATGTTCAAAGGTCTTTCTGGACCTTTGAAGTGACTGTGACATAGGCTGTCAATGGAATCTCTCAGATTTTAATTAAAACTTATTTAACTTTCTTCAAATCAGTGATGAGATCTTGCATGTCAGTGATAAGAGATTTAATTATAGGCCAATAATAGCACAGCTTTCTCTACCTGCTGAAATTTCTCTAGATGTTTCTTTTCCTTTTAGGCCTTGGCTTTTCTTGCATCCCGCTGGCTATGGTCTCCTGTCAGATTTTGCACATCCAGGTCCTAAAGGGCCACAGCAGGTATTTTAGAGCCAATAAACTGAATCATTTCAGATCGTTATGTTACTTTGTTTTAATTTGTCAATCAATAACACATGTTTGCTTGATTTCACACATGATAACAGATGTGTGGGGAATTTACAACCATATTTTAGTGCGAACCTTGATTGCTTTCACCTGTTTTTCCTTCTCCGACTTTGCCAGAATTGACTTCTATCTTTCCAAGATTTTTCTTGGGTCCATTAGTTTGTGCGTTCGAGCACTTCAGACTCTGGCATGCAACTTGCTTTTCCTACTTTAATGTCTGTTTTATATCCTGAATATCCTTTTACGCTGAAATTCTGCTTTGTCATCTAGTTGTATGCTTTTATACGCTATATGCACTTTATTTAGATCCTGAAAATTAAAAAATGCTGATTATTTTTTATTTAAAAATTTAACAACAATCTCTTTTATTATTTATTATATATTAGCATATTATAGTAATTTATAGTTAAGTACTGTAGTGTTTTTTGATCATGTTAAAGTACTTGAAATTATCTGTCATGATAATTCTATAGTTGCTGTAGTAAAACAACAATATAAAAAAGAAACAAATGACAAAATACTGTAGCTTAATACTACTATACTATAGGCAGTATTATGGCCCGTTTCTACTGAGTGGTATAGTACGGTATGGTTCAGTATGCTTTTATGGGCATTTCCACAGTCAAAAGGTACCAAAAAGCAAACCGTACCATACCACATTTTGGGTATCTTTTTGAAAGGGTACCTAGCAGCACAACAGAAGGGTACCAAAAGGCGGAGACGCGCAGATGAACGCTATTGGTTTACAGAGATACGTCATTCACAAGCCAGGAGTATGAAACCAAAGGAAGTGCAATATTTGGTCAGTACTGCATATTTTGGGTAAGAATGGTTGTTTTGTTAGCTGCAATGAGCTTGGTACTATCTTTAAATTTAAGTGTGTTAAAAAAGATTTTCTTCCACAGCCATTCATTTATTCATTTTCTTGTCAGCTTAGTCCCTTTATTAATCTGGGGCGCCACAGCAGAATTAACCGCCAACTTATCCAGCATTGTTTTACGCAGCGGATGACCTTCCAGCTGCAACCCATCTCTGGGAAACATCCACACAGACTCATACACTTCAGACAATTTAGCCTACCCAATTCACCTGTACCGCATGTCTTTGGACTGTGTGGAGGAAACGAAAGGAACGAAAGGAGAACATGCAAACTCCACACAGAAACGCCAACTGAGCCGAGGCTCAAACCAGCGACCTTCTTGCTGTGAGGCGATAGCACTACTGTGCCATTGCGTCGCCATTTCTTCCACTGTAACACCAAAAATTATGGATATTAAATTAGGTAAGTTAAATTTTGTGGACAAGAAATGTACAAATACGTTTATTAGAAAGTGTCTTATACAGGAATGCTATCCTGGACCTATTCAAACTAATTATATTTTCCAACCTTTTAATAAGAATTTAGTTAAAAAAATTAGATGCAAATATTTGTACAAAGTACATTTTAAAATTATGTATGATATTTACCCTGCGGAGGAGTTTCTGAGAAAAAGATTTAATGTGAATTGCAATGTTTGCCAATTCTGCAATAGTGATATTGAAACTGTTGAACATCTATTTCTTCATTGTAACATTGTAAAATTTGGAGTACATTTGGACAGCAAAGAAGATGACTTAACTGCAAATTGTTCTCTCATTTTACTTCAATTCTTTATTCACAAATGCAAGATTTTGCAAACAGCTCCTCGATTGTCTTTAATAAGGAGTTTGCCACCTATGTAGAAGCTTTGAAAATAATGAAGGATGAGATGGCTAAACAATTCATCACCTTGGAATTATATGGTTCTATATCTGTGTTCTGAATGATTTTGAGATAATGAGCTCAAGTTTTTACATTCCATAGCAAACAGTATGTGTGTAACATTTGTTTTTTAACTAAAAAGTCTTAAAATGTAAACAGCTTATAAAAAACATCCAATAATGTAAATAAGTTGTCATTTAAATAAAATATGTCAATAACTCAATTTTAACAAAAATGTCAGATAGAACCTTATAATTCTAAGGTGACGAATTGTATGATTCATTTCAAGAATATGGTTTTATTTAACCCCTTACAGAGTTTCTGTTTGATGTCTGCACAGTATGTTGTTCTTTTTTTGTTAAGTTTTTTTATACATTTATTTTGTTTGTATGTTTGTTTCTTTCTTTTTTTTCATTTTTATATTTGATTTACTGTATATCTAACGTGGCTCAGTCCGTTTGTGCAAGATTATGTTTGGATTAAGTTTGGCCTAAATTGTTATGTTTTTGAAAGCCGAAAAAAAAAAGCGCCATTTTTAAATACACAGCCGAGACATTTCAGTGTAATAATATATACATATAATAATGAGCCATGATCGACCCGAGCTCAAACAAACCTTGTCATCGTTTTGTTGAACATCCACAAATCCAAGAAGAAGAGCACAATTTACCCTGTGCACTAGTTGTTTACAAGGCCACCTAAAGCCCAAATCGTCTTCGCTTTCTCACATGTGCTTGCCACATGTCAAATATTAGAATTAGTATACTACAGTATCTATTACAGTTTATCAATTTACTATAAGACAGTTTAAAGTTTATTAAAAAGTGCTGTATATTATATAATAAACTTGATATCCCTTTACCATGTCTGTTGTTTTCTCCTGAGCAATATTATTATCATTTATATATAAAAAAATTCATGACATGCGGTATTGGTGAATTGGGTAAGCTAAATCGTCCGTAGTGTATGTGTGTGAATGGAAGTGTATAGGTGTTTCCCATTAATGGGTTGCAGCTGGAAGGGCATCCGCTGTGTAAAACATGTGTTGGATAAGTTGGCGGTTCATTCCACTGTGGCGACCACAGGTTTATAAAGGGACTAATCTGAAAAGAAAATGAATGAATGAAGTGAAGGGAGAGTTAATGATTTGTAATTTTTTTACATTTTTCAAATCTTTTTAAATTTAATAGCATGGATTTTATGTACTCTTCTCATTTTAGCTTGCATTACATGAAAGAGAGCTACTGTTTTGCACTGTAATGACTGCTTAAACTGCTGCAAGCTGTTTTTAAAGTTATAAAAACTGTGCATGGTAAAATTACTCCTAAGGTTTATTTAATTATACTTAAAAATTTAAGGCAACCATAGTTTTACAGTTTATACAGCTGGTCCTGTTATGACCAGCACCACAGGAAACATGAACTTAAACAAGTGCATGTTTTTAAGAGAAGTCAATATATTTTTTTATGCTTATAAGTGACTAGTATACCCTATAGAAAGCAGAGACGGTTTAGAAGGAAGACCTTTATCTGCTCTTTTTTTTGCCCCATGTGCAGCTTCCTCTGCTTTGAAGAGCTGAGCCAAAAGAGGCATGGATGACTGCAACAGGCCCACCACTGTTTCACTCAGTGGATCTTTGTTTTTGTATAGCCATCCTGCAACGCTCTATCCCACCTGGCATGTGTTGATATAATCAACATGTGACTTTCTTTGGCTGAGGATCCAGCAGTTCCAACATCATCAAGCACCAGTTCAAAATGGACTTCTACATCTTTGAAAATGCCTAAATTACATGTTATAACAAATGTCTTTTACTGATCTTAAAATCTTCCCAATCACTAGCTATGTTTCCATCCAATGATGAAAATTAAACATTGAATATTGCATAAAAATTTGTAAATAAAGAAGGGATTGCCAAATTTGTAGACACGACTAGCAAAAAACAATGCCAGTGACTCAAGATCCCCACATTTCTTGGAGGTGCTTATAAATATACAAATGTTGCACACACAAAAATAGGCCTTTATAAACACAAGCATATTGACAACACAAAAAGTGCTACAGTCCAACAATGATATCATTTTTATAGTCATTTAATAATTTGTTTAATTTAATATTAACATCAGTTAGAGACTGGTGGGCACTACGTTTTCAGCTCAAGTCTATTCTTGGTTTAATTTTGGAGATCGCCACTTAGAGATCATTCTCAATGTTCAGTTGTGGTCTGTGTTTATTTTGAATGTATTTGATTGACATAAAGGTGTCAGAAAGTTTAACCTGGTGCTATAAAATCAATGTGCTGCATCTGACGCAATTGCTGTGGTGTTAATTCAATGTAACACACCAAGCCTATGAAAAAAAAAAAGATTGAAAGGCTGATGGCTTTTCATTTGCATGTTGGGGGTCACTTCCTGATAAATTGCAGCCAAATATCGAAAAGAAAAACAATTTGCTGTGGTCGTAGAAGTCACTGCGGACATTTTTGATTCTTAAACAAATGATTTGCGCCTCAGCAGATGAATGAATGTCTAAAGGCATTCAGAGGCATGAGAATGCTTTTTGGGAGCTCAGACACTCAACAAAGTTTTGGGACGTAATAATACTGGACCACTTGATGGACTTTAGTTGAGGAATTTCAGAATGATCAAAACCATATTTCAGATGTTTTAAAATGTGGTCAGTCTACTTGTTTGTCCGTTAATACTGTCCCATCATGGCCATTTTTATTAACACTTGATTCTTTAAAACAAAATCACATGCGTAGAGTAATGAAGTTTTCCCTGCGGGCTCACGGTTTTAAAAAACGTTTTTGGTGCGTTAATCTTTTTAATGCTATTGTTCAAAAAGGTCATGATTCGCACTCGCCAAACAATTGCTTCATACAGTTTTTATTTTACATTCTTCGGGTGATACAAAACACAAACGTTTCGGCACAATGCCTTCCCCAAAACAAAATCACATGACTGTTTTGATGTGCATGCGGAAATGTAGTCAGTATTTAGTCATTATGCAAAAAAATAGATCCTACTCAGTAACGCACGTTTTTATTTACATTGTCAACATTTTTGAGCATCATCTCATTTCCATTAGGCATTTTTTTGTGTTTAATATTCCAAAATGTTGTTTCTGTTGGCTTTAGCATGTGCAGAGGTCTTTAGATAAGTGATTTAGTGTAAATCCTTGCTGTGTCGTTCCACAGAGAGGACATCAGGATCATTTTCTCGACTTCTAAGTCTGGTTGTCTTCTGGTGGCAGACACATTGGCAGAGTTCAGCGTGACCTTTCTGCTGTTCTCTGTCTTGTTGGCATTGGCATTGGTTTCTCCAGTAGAAATTTATGATAATAGGGTATATGCCGAGCTAGTGATGTTCGGATACTGATTCACTTCCGGTGACCTGGGGCCTCATGTATCAACGCTGCGTACGCACAAAAACTTTGCGTACGCCAGGTTTCACGCTCAGAATCGCTCACGTTTGGATTTACTAACAATGAACTGAACGTGGGAATGTGCGCAGGTTCACGGCACCTTTCTGGCAGGCGTACGCACATTTTTTGTGCGTGTCTGTTTTATTTCCATTGGCGACTCCTAGAGGCAGTTGTGTTAAATTCTTCTCTACAAAGTGTCTGATCCTTGCAATGGCAGCTGTATGAGACGGGTTCATCTAGTAGGTATGTAAGATTTCCATACCATACATTTGACCAGCTAAACATTAAAGCACAATTTGCAGCGGTCGCCTGTTTTCCCAATGTAATCTGAGCGATCTACCGCATGCACATTGCTATAAAGACACTATCTGAAGATGAATTTGCATGCGTGAATCAGAAACATTTCCATTCAATAAATGTGCAAATAAAATATGATGCACAAACTTATTGATGATTCCTACTTGTCTTTCTCGTGATAAATAGTGGGCAAAATCTGATATGTAGCGGGAAAAAAAAGAAGAAAGAGTTCATCAGACGCTGGATTCGAACCGAGTTTATGCTCGAACATGACAATTCATGAACACATGCGTCGTATGAGCTGCGCCACTGAGACTACTAAGGGTACTGCAACATTTTATAGATATAAACCACACTATTTCTTTCTTAAATGCACTCAGTGCGATGTTCAGACCCAACTGTGTTAACCGTATCAGCTAAACTCTCCCACTCTATTTTTTTTCTTTTGTTGTTAATTCCGCCGAACAAACTTGCAAATAACACCGCTTTTCTCCGGTCTACCTCCGAAAGCAGCACCTCCATTTCACTTTCTGTTCAAAGTTTCTCTTTTTGCTTGCTTTTGCCATTGCTTTTTCGTTGGGTTTTGACATTAGCATAGTCATTAGCATATTCATACGGGGGAGGAGGCAGGGAGGGGTTTTGTGCTCGTGCATGTTGCGCTCAGTTTCACGTTCATTCAGATGTACAAAAGAATATGCGTGAGATTCGGCGTACGCAGTGTTTCATACATCTGAATTTTTTTCTGCGTACGCACATTTACAGCTTTGTGCGTACGCAATGTTTTAGTAAGATTTCCACGCAAGTCTTCGTACATGAGGCCCCTGGTATTGTGATTGTTTTAAAGCATCGATGTTGTAATGTAATTAAAATACATTCAGTTAAATAAACTTTGGCATTCATTTAGTTGTTCAACCGTAAAACAAGACAAAAGGCCTTTTACTCGCACTCGCCTGTCAGAATCGGCAGGCTAGCACAGAAGCTCCATTAAATATACTGGGGTAAATTAAATGCTCATATTATAAAGACATGGCGGGGGGAAATGTAATTTAATGCAGAGCTTCTTGTACAATCTGAGACCCACTTTATATTGGATATCACTCAGCCAGTGGAGATTGCTGATTTTTTAAGAAAACTGACCTTAAACGCACCGATTTTTGCATTGCCATACAGTTTACCGGAAGCGGTTAACCAGGTTACTGGCAAATTAAAAGTCCTATTAGCATGCTTCGGCATATACCCTATTGTAAGCTCATTACTGTTTTCAACACAGAATAGAGGTATTAAATTGATAAATGGCTGTATTAAACTGATCAAAATGTGCACATATAATTCTTAAGCAGATTATTATAATAAAAATATTCTTATGCCTTCATTTTAACTATACATTGTTTTACAAATATCTTAAAGCAGGGGTGTTAAACTCTTAATAGAGGGCTGCAGTGTAAATGTTTATGGATGTTTCCTAGTTCTGGGAGAGCATCCACTGTGTAAAACTTATGCTGGATAAGCTGGCAGTTCATACCCTGATGAATAAAGGGACTAAGCTGGAGGAAAATTAATATGTAAAACAATATATATATATATATATACATATATATATATATACACTTATTTATTTATTTATTTATTTTTTACAAATGTTCTCTTATTACAGCAGAATACAAATTGTTCATTAGTCTCCATTTATATGTACACACACACACACACACACTATGGAGGATCAAATGATTGCTTATTGCTCCTGTCATCAGCTTATTGTTCCTTGTACATCTATAGGGACACTGTAATTGTAGCAGCTTTGTTTGTGATGTCTTGATTGTGATGTTGTGTTATTATCTCACACACAGTGTGTGAGCGCCTGGTGGAATATTCCATTTCAAGCATGTGTGGACACATTAGGGGATCATTAAGACTAACTCAAAGCTGTAAACACATATGCTCCTCCCCGGATACACACAAGCTATTTCTGACTACCGCACACATTAATTAGCTTCTCAAACCAGCCAGTAGGCCTGTATATTCTGAGGTTGCTAAACTTGATTTTTCAAATAGTTATACAGCGGCTAAATCACAAATCAGCAGAATCATTTAAATATGTGAACAATTGTTTTTACCTGTGTATATTAAAACCACTGTCGCCTCACAGCAAGAAGGTTGCTGGTTCGAGTCCCGGCTGGGTCAGTTGGCATTTCTGTGTGCAGTTTGCATGTTCTCCCCGTGTTGGGATGGGTTTCCCCCACAAGTCCAATGACATGCTCTACAGGTGAATTGGGTTAGCTAAATTATCCGTTTTTGTGTGTGAATGAGTGTGTATGTCCTAGTAGGCCAACTGGGTTGCAGCTGTAAGGGCATCTGCTGTGTAAAACATATGTTGAAGTTGGCGGTTCATTCCGCTGGCGACCACTGATCAATAAAGGGACTCAGCCAAAGGAAAATAAATCAACTAACAATAAAACCAAAAAGTTCCCATTATAGACATGGTTTTCTCCTTCAAAGCCTACCACATTACAAAGTGCTTATGGGTTTATTCAAGATTTAATTAAAACAACACTTCTAGGCTACTAGAAAACATAGTGTTTTTCGCTATAACATATTTGTCCTTTCAGTTTCAGAGGCCCTTGACTAATTTAGCTGCCAATCAAATCCTGTCTTTCTTTCCTTGTTATGACCAAGAGATGGCAGAAGTGAGCCACGTCAACATCTCCATTGATTAATTATGTCAATAACGCGTCTTCCCATAATCCGATTGCCTTTTTTCACATTTGGAGTGGCTTACAGCATACACATTTTCATTTGCTTTGACTGTTGATGGACGTTTTAAATGACTGATTTGATTCACAGTTCATTTCTGGCATTTAATTATTACTGCCAGTGCTATAATCACTTTCTAGTGCAACTAAATCACACAAATGCATCCACAGTTAATACCTGAAGCTATTTTTCTGAATATTCATTACATATTTATTGTGAATTATGTGCATATTATAAAAGAGTGACCGATATATTTATTATAGTATAGCTATTGTAATTTCCTTAGAGTCAAATGACCATTTCATACTGAGCTATTATTCAATATCATATCAATATCTATGTGAGGAATAAAGTGTCAAAACCTTCCATAATTAAACTGATCAGTCAATACATTCTAATGTTTACATTTATGTCAATGTTTCATCTTCAGATGTACCTCATTAAGCCACGTTGCATCCCACACAATGAACTGATTTAATTAATTGCATTAATATGTATTTGTTTCCATTTTAATGAGTCTTCAGATCAAATACATTTCATTATTATGCCAAGAGTACAATGGCTCTCTGCTCATTAAAGTGGTGACGGATTGAAAAAGGCCAGTGTGTGGCCTGCCACCCTCATTAGCCTGCTGTTTACGTGGATTGGCTTTTCTTCTGCACAACACTGTTAAATGGCTCTATTGTTTCCAGTTGCTAAAGTCCTCAAATCCAATCCCTTCCACTATTGCTCAGGCTAACCTTATTTGCTTCTACAACGCGACAATTATCAAGCCGCAATTAATACAATCACAATCATGCAAATTTAATGGAAATCATCTGCATCCATCATCTCAATATCTTACTCAAACTCAAAACAACAACCTCTAATGCTAATCAGGTCACTTAAAATGTTATGGATGCTGCGAAAATGACAAAAAAAATTCATCAATCTGCCCCAGATCCATGCAGTCATCTATCTATCTATCTATCTATCTATCTATCTATCTATCTATCTATCTATCTATCTATCTATCTATCTATCTATCTATCTATCTATCTATCTATCTATCTATCTATCTATCTATCTATCTATCTATCTATCTATCTATCTATCTATCTATCTATCTATCTATCTATCTATCTATCTATCTCTACATTTATCCATCCATCCATCCTTTCATCCATCCATCCATCCATCCATGCATCTATTCATCCATCCATCCATCTATGCATCTATCCATCCATCCATGCATCTATTCATCCATCCATGCATCTATCTATCTATCTATCTATCTATCTATCTATCTATCTATCTATCTATCTATCTATCTATCTATCTATCTATCTATCTATCTATCTATCTATCTATCTATCTATCTATCTATCTATCTATCTATCTATCTATCTATCTATCTCTACATTTATCCATCCATCCATCCTTTCATCCATCTATCCATCCATCCATCCATCCATCCTTTCATCCATCCATCCATCTATGCATCTATCCATCCATCCATGCATCTATTCATCCATCCATGCATCTATCTATCTATCCATCCATATCTATCTATCTATCTATCTATCTATCTATCTATCTATCTATCTATCTATCTATCTATCTATCTATCTATCTATCTATCTATCTATCTATCTATCTATCTATCTATCTATCTATCTATCTATCTCTACATTTATCCATCCATCCATCCTTTCATCCATCCATCCATCCATCCATCCATCCATCCTTTCATCCATCCATCCATCTATCCATCCATCCATGCATCTATTCATCCATCCATGCATCTATCTATCTATCCATCCATATCTATCTATCTATCTATCTATCTATCTATCTATCTATCTATCTATCTATCTATCTATCTATCTATCTATCTATCTATCTATCTATCTATCTATCTATCTATGTGTCTGTCTGTCTGTCTATCCATCCATTCATATCTATCTATCTATCTATCTATCTATCTATCTATCTATCTATCTATCTATCTATCTATCTATCTATCTATCTATCTATCTATCTATCTATCTATCTATCCATCCATCCATCCATCCATCCATCCTTTCATCCATCCATCCATCCATCCATCCATCTATTCATCCATCCATGCATCTATCTATCTATCTATCTATCTATCTATCTATCTATCTATCTATCTATCTATCTATCTATCTATCTATCTATCTATCTATCTATCTATCTATCTATCTATCTATCTATCCTGTATTTATTTTATTAATAAATCCTTTTTATTGTTGTTTAGATCTATCTAATCTTAATAACATTTGGTCTACTTAAAAAATACATCAATTCACTTCAGCTGACGTGGCTGGAAAAACACGCAAAGCACGAAATTTCATAGCATAATTCGAAATCAGGACACACATGACTAATATCCTTTTTTACATCACACAACACAAACGGACTTCCAGCGCCAGGAAGAAGAGCGCGCGCACGCCCAGCCGCGGGTACGTGCACGTACAGCTGTACTAACGTGATGTCAGAACGCCGTTGAGCTCAAAAAATGTTAGCCTGTGTTGTTAAGTCTGAAAGCTACAGGGGATTTGCCAGACGGAAATAATACCGTTTTATCGCCGAGAAACACATGCACAGGCCACACGAACGCGTCGCGTGTTTTTATACGTTTTTATATCCTCGTGAAGCGAGCGTCTTGGGTTTATCCTGAGAGAAAGTTCGTTGGTTATTTTGTGGGAGTGATGTCGAATCCTGGGACTCGAAGGAACGGGTCAAGCATCAAAATCCGACTGACAGGTAAAACACCCTCTAATACGCTAATTTATCGCTTTAATGTACTAATTTGTTGTTAGTTATCATTTTGTACGTTTGGTTAGCTTATAACTGTGTGTCGGTCGCAAATGTGTGTAAAACGCTAAGCGAGGATCCTGCTAGCTTCTGCTGGGGCGAGTTGCTGCAGCCCTGTCTCTTCATGCTAAACGCATGCTAACAGGAGAAGCATCCCTTTTTTATTTAATAAACAGTACAATAGTCAGTGGACCTGCTTTATTTGCACTTGTGTGAACGTTATCAGCCGAAAGCAGCTCCCCGTGCACGGTTTGTTAGGTTGGATTAGTCATAAATCAGCTGAGTATAAACCGGATGAGGCAGAGGCAGCTGTTTTCTCGGTTTCCCCTCATCTGGACGCCAGTGTCTTCGTTGTAAATTAAGATTTTAATACGTGACAGACTGTTCATTAATGTTTTGCTTATTGCGCTGTGCTTGCTTTCGGAAGTAAGCTAACTATGGGGTTGATCTTTATGTGATAGTGTACTGTTTCACAATCCACAGATGGGTTTTTTGGGGGAGGATTTTTTTCCTTAACTTACTCTTTTGAAACCGCTCTTTGCTTGGAAACGAACAGGATATGATAGATGCATACTGATCTCATTGATATCATCACAGACATGGTGACAGTGCCCTGGAGGAGTGCTTTTACAGTTGTCTTTTTATTTTTTTAAAGCAGATCTGATGTTGACTTATCTGTGCCCTTAAAAGCGTTTGTGAAATAGGAAGACTAGTAAACGCAAAATGATATGGTTATGTGGTTTGCATTTTATTATAGACTCAGTACAGACCAGATTGAAAGTTTTATTCTTTATTCTAGTGGATTAGATTTTAAAAGAGAAGTTTCATTTGTAAATGTTTATGCCCTTCATTTATATTGAGCAATGTGTTTGTTACAGTGGTTTGTTGATTTTGGTTGTAGTAATGATGTGTACCCTTTGTGAAGCTGCTTTATTATTATAATTATTAACGAAGTAAACTTGAATTGAACCGTTTTTATCTTTTGTTTACAGAGTACAACAGTTCATTGTCAATGTTAGCTCAGAGACTACTTTAAAATATACAACTTTTGCAGTAGTTTGGTAAATGCTGAAATGAACGTTAATGCTCTGCTGCGGTTCAGTCATTTATTTTCATATTTTTCTTCATAATGGTATGAAAAACTAAACGTTTTGGCACATTACAATTAACACAAACACACACCAAAGGAAACAAGCAAAAATGTGATTATCATGATAAGAAAGTGTTTTTAAAATGCAAATGCTTGTGGTGTTTTAGTCAAAAATAACCACATCAGATATAAATGAAGAAAGTTTATTTCACGTTAGATGATATCCTTCATGATATAGTTTTATTATGAGGGTAGTTATTCCAGAGAATTTACTAAAAGGTGTGCAATAAATAAGCTTTGTGAAATAACTAAGCTTAAATATTTAAGGAAAGAAGATGACTCAATCTTGTTAGATTATTTTTGTATTTTATTTTAACTTTACTATAAATATTGTAAACCAAATATGACTTTGGATGAACGAATTACACTCTCACATTTTCACAGTTTTATGTGGACAGACCTTATTATTATAAACATTTCACACATCATCTTCTGATACAAAACTATCCTATGGAAAAAAAAAAACTTTATCCCTATAACTGCCTGCTCTACCACACGGTTGACCATCTTTTTACTGTTTTAAATAATCACCGTTAAAGTCATTTTAAAGAGAGTTTTAAAGAATGGTTAACACAATACAGCATTGTTGGTTTACAAAGAAAAAAAGAAAATCCTGTCGCACCACTTCGGCATACATCAAAAAAATTCATGTGGTATTCAAAAATGTTTATTTTTTTATATTTTAAAATATAAAATAGTCTTAGACTTTATACTTTCATATTTTTCATAGCATATGAATTAATTTCTGTAGTTTTACTATAAATTAACATTTCTACCATTTTTGTACATGTTAATATTGTAGAAATTATGGGATTATGGTAAGTTTATGGGGGAAAAAATTGATTTAGTGTTTTAACTAGCGACATTACGAGTTAAGAAATGCAATCCAAAAATATTTTTCTTGGTGGGCGGTTAAAAGGTTAAGGAAATATCAAACTGTTTTTTTTTTATTCCTTTAAAAATGCAAAATAAAAACAATTCAAGAGTTCAGATGCTAAAACCTCTATGCGCTGTCTGAAATGTCCATCAAAAATAAACTTTTATTTTTCAACCTCCTTTGTTTATGTTGAATTATTTTACTTTAAAGACCATAAAAATGACTTATTTGCTATAAATGTGTTTATTACTAAACCTACACACAGGAGCCTGAAAAAAATTCTCAGTTTGAAAGAAAATTTCAGATGGCATTTTCTAGGTTCTTGCATTTGAACTCCTCAATTACAATTCATGGATAAATACTGAAACTAAGTGATCAGTTCTCGTTGAAAAAATTAAGCGATTGGCAACACTGCCAGTCTCCCATGTAGTGTCTTTCTTGGCCTTATGCATAATGCTTGTGAGTTCGCCACTCCCACTTATTTACATTTGGTGGTATACACAGAATAAAATAAAATTAATATACACATTTCATGCCATAAAGATGATTTATATCGTCATATAACGATATGGCCGATAAATGGTATTATATCAAATCGCAATAAAATTGATGTCAATAACAAATATAAGCTTGGAAGTTTTTTTTACTCTATATTGATCTCGGAGCCAATCACACTGCAGAAATGTGCAACAATGGGAATCTAAAAGTGTATAGATATTAGAGATGTACCAAATCTGGAAGCATTATCAACTTATATCGAAATATTTTTGCCATGCGCTGTAAAAACTGCTGGGTTCTACACAACTAATTTCTGTAGGGTCAAAATGAAGGAATTAAGTTTAACTTATAGTTTTCACATTTAAGTGGATTGAACATAAAACAATTAAGTTGTCCCACAAAAAAACTCAAAAATTGTGTTTCCGCTCCTTTTGAAAAAACGGAATTTATAAATACGTAACAAACAACAAACATATTTTTTTGAGCGTATCGGCTCTTTTCATAGCAATAATTGTAAAATTCTGTAACTTTTTCTCTGCCAAAAGTGACCAAGCTTACGTGCTCCACAGCGGTCACAATTTATAACAGTTTAAGTTTGAAATGTAAATTTTTTTACACCCAAAAAGTGGTCACAAATGGAGTCTAACTATTTCAGAAGTATAATCTAGCGCCATAAAATTCCCTAATACAACTTACTAAATAAAAAAATGCTATTCGATTAATTTGATGCATTCATTTATATAATTTAAAATTTTTTAATCTGAATGAACTAAGATTACCCAACAGCGTTTTTCTTCTTTAATGTGAAGTGGATCATTTCATTAATGGCCATTGATTTATTATAAAGTGAGTTAGTTTGCTTTTTATGTAGATGTACAATAATTTACTACATAATCCATGTTCCCTCTTTTTCCTGAAAGAACTATTTTGACATCCAACATTTCACTCTGAATGCTTTGATGGAAGCGATTACGACACCATATAAAGACATTTTGTTCCCACACAAACAAGAGAGCTCTGAATGAGCGGGGCTTTACTTTACACAGATGTGTTTGTGTCTCGCAACATCTCCTCTGTGGCCACTTGAGAGTTTGTTTGTGGAAGAGATGTCCACAGCAGAGGTGGAGAACTGTCGGGCTGCAGACAAACCCAGCGCCTCCAGCTGTGCTGCTCTCTCCCCCCTGGGCCCATGAAAGGAATTCTAATTGGTCAAGGAATGTCTGTCTCATGAAACAATGAGTGTTGAATCTCCTCAATGGCCGCTTCACTGTTTAGACTCGCAGGGCGTTTAAGTCCAGAGGATTTAGGTTACGAAAGCTTGCAAGATTTTTATCTGTATGATAGCGATCAGTAGATGCAAAAGTGCTCCCTTTAGGCATTTGGAGGGAGAGCACATTGTTTTTCACTTTTATTCTTGTTTCCTCTCAGATTGGGTAAATTTGGAAGAAAAAAAGGTTTTTGGTAAGCACTGCATCTAATTCTTGTTATAAACAGTAGTTACCTAAAGATATTGATAAGTTTGGGAATCATATTGTAAGTGGAATTTTGCAGACTTTAATGATCAAATATTAAAGACACAGTTCATGTGTTCGCTCTTATGTTGTGAAATATAAAAGAATTGTCAGTATAAAGAGAATTGTCTATGGGCTCGAGTGTTGTCGTTACCAAATTTCTTAAAAATGTCTTCTTTGACTCTAGAAATCCACAGGCATGAAATGACATTAAGGGTGTACTCACACTATGTACAGTTGCCTTGAACCGGGCATAGGCACGTTTTTCCCCTCTCCCGTCTCCCCGAAGGCCCGCACTCACATTACATTCGGGCCTGGGCACGCTTACGTCATCGACGCTGCGCTGTTCAGTAAGTGCACTCGCTTAGCACAGTGGAGATTTCTTTAGTTATATCGTTTAAGTTGTTTGATATGTAGTGACACGCTTTCAAATATTTTGCCGAACAGATCAGCCACTTTTGACGCTCATAAACAGTCATAGTCCACGTGCTGCAGGAATTAGGAGGTTTGCTGAAGGTGTGCAGCTTTCGTGCAGTGATGGGTTTGCGTCTTTAATAATCTACGACAGTTTGCGACCATTGAACCGTAAGAATGATTGATAAATCCATATCAAACAGTCCGTTAAAAGTCACGTCTCTCTTTTAGTTTTGGCCTCAAGCACGTTTTGCTCTCACACACAAGCGTACCGCGCTATTGCCCAAGTGAACCACGCTCTGGCACACTTCTTCCAACCGGACAAGGGCTGGCCAAGTGAACCGTGCCTGAGCCCAATTTAGAGTACTCGCACCTCTCAAACGATCCGTGAAACAGGCCTGAACACGGTTCGGATAACATACACTCAAAAAAATGATATGTTGGCTATAATTAACTTTTTTTTGTCCACTGGTTCCACGTAACCGAGTTAAGTTACCTTTAAGAAAGAATATTTATTTTAGTGAACTTAAGTTAGTTACATAAAGGTAATGTAATGTTGTTTAGTTCAATCAATGTAACATTCATAATTTATCTTTAATCAATGTAGTTATTTAAGTTCAATTATTCTAAAATTTATATTGTTATGTTTAACCAAATAAAAAAAACAGTTTCCGTTTCATTGAGTTTATTCAATAGCATTTTTACAGTTTTACAAATTTCCCAGCAAGATACAGTCTTTATCTGTATCTTCACTTATTACAATAAGTTAAAATACTGTATGTACAATATACTATTAAAATAAGTATGAAGTAAATTAAAAACAATAAATGATTTACAAAAATAAGCTTACAAAAACATCATAAAGTACACTTTTCAAATTACAAAAACTTTTCAAATTACACTTTTCAAATATATTACAAAAAACATTTAAAATAATATTCTGCCATTAAATGAGTTACAAAAATATACTTAGAAAAATTAAGTCTTCTTTTGTAAACTATGCTGTACCTTCTTTACACTGAAAAAGCAGATAACACTTCAGGTGTTCAAAGAAAGATTACCACCTTAAAGCAAAGTAACACGATCAGCATTACACCATAAATTAGACCAACCATCACAGAACATGCAATAGCTAGACACATTCATCTCTCTGGGCACCATTTCTGCACATTTGCACCAGACACTTTCACCAGACACACAAAAAAACATTGTGCATGAAGTCTGCTTCACACAGGTGAGTGGACTTGACAAACCACATGTAAAAGCATTCTTAATTCTTAACATTCTTTGTATAATTAGCACATCTTGGGTGTAATGCCTCTTCTTGTTGATTTGCTGAATGTCTCCTTAATTGTATGTCACTTTAGACAAAAGAGTCTGCTAAATGTTAATGTAACTACTGTAGATTCATAAGGTGGTGTTGTACATCAAGGTTTGTGCTTCATCATGTCCAGCATCCTAAAAATGTCAAGTAAAAAAATAAAACGTTTACCAACAGATTAAAGGTGAAAGGAGGAATTGGTTTAAGAGGAAAATGCAAAATGTAAAAAAAAAAAAAAAAAGTAAATAGCTTACCGTGTACTCCCTCACAAGGGCTTTGAGGATGCATTCACACCTTTTTTCCCACTGGTGATGTTCTAAACGACATGAAATGACAATTAGTAATTTACTAAATAATTAGTAGTTAAAATTACTAGTAATTTTTACTGTACATCATTTTAATGTGTGTCTAGGCATCTAAAGGCATAGTACCTGGATTATCCACAGTCTCCTCAACCAGATATGGGACAGAGGCTGAGCTGTAAACCTGAGGGAGAAAAAAGATGCGAGTGAGCAAAGATTTTTAATAATAAAATATAATAATATAAATATATAGCATTTAGAATAATATATTTATAATAATAAAAATGAAAAAAAAAACTTCAAACTACTAAACTTAAAAGCTTAAATGTGTTAGATGACCAAACAAATAAGCTTACATTAAATATGTCATCATGCTAGATGTCATCCTATTTAAGTGTCACATATGCTTGTGCCAACACCACCTTTTAACTAATATTATGTAAGTTATCAAAACTGGCATTAAAACTTGACAAACTGCTTGACACTCATTTAAAATTAGACTATTTCTTACTACCAACGTTTGCAACTTTATTTTGGGGTTAATATATACCAAGTATAAAATTTCACAGGAATGCAAAAAAACTAGAAATTTATCTGCCTTTAATGTGAAAAAGACACAGGAAACATGACAATTTCATAACAATACTATACACAAACACAACATAGTATTACAAGAAAGTTCATTAATGATTCAAATGTTGTCGCAGCCTCAGTATAAACAGATACAAAGTAAAAAAATCTCACCTGTGTTTCCATATTGGGGAAAGCTTTCTGTGCACGTTCTCAAGTTGTACTGTAATCTTCATCTTTTGATTCCCATATTATGGCGCCGATTTAAACGATCTGAGAGTGATCATTGTGGTTTGAATCTTCTTACTTCCTGTGTTGTTTTGAAACTGCGCATGTGCAGATATTACTCCACCTATTGACCAAAATGCAGTACTGCAGAAGCAACACAACTCACTTTCATTCATGTTAATTAAGCAAGCTGTTTAAATGTGAAAACTTACTTTTTCTAATTTTTTCCAACACAACACTTTTATTTTTAGTACATAAACATAAGCAAATTGTTTAATTTAAACATAGTTATATTCTTTGGACCAACAAAAGCCAAAATTCATTTTTTTGAGTGTAGTGTGAGTACGCCCTAATTTGGTCATCATTACTCTTCTTTTAAATAGACTATCCTAAGTGCCCATATTCTAATATTTTTAGGTGTCACATATAGATTTACAGGTATCCAAAGTTAAAAAGAAATGGATAAAAGTTGTGCTAGAATAACAGATTTGTCTCAAAATGTGAACACAATATCAACAAATTAGAGAAACTGATGTCTTTGAGAGATGATCAAAGGAGACTTTGTCCATTGGCAGCCAGTGAAAACTCTACGTTGTAAAAGTGCTGGCTTTCACACAACGGATTTGTGTTGGCACAACATGAAGGAATTAAGTTAACTTGTTAATTTGAACAAATTTAAGTGGATTAAACTGGGCTGATAAATGATATAATATTGAATCACGATAACATTTGTCAATAACAGTGATAAGCTCTGGACTTTTTTTTTACTCTATATTGATCTAAGAGCCAATCATACATCAGAAATGTGCAACAATTGAAATCTAAAAGTGTTTTGATATTAGAGAAAATATGTTATGCCATTTAATGGACTCTAATTTTTGTGGCTTCAGTCATTGACGGGATACTCTTAAATCTGGAAGCATTACCAACTGATATCGAAATATTTATCATTATCAGGGATTTAATGATTCACCTGACTTATGATTTGATACGATTCATGAAGTTAATGTCACAATTTTCGATTGAGTCTTGATTTTTAAACAAAATTATTTGAAACAAATTTAAGGTGAAGAGCATTTTCATCTTTTTCTTAAATGCTGCACATTTGTTTGCTAAATATGATATTTTTTGCAATAACTAAATTGCTATTTTAAAAGCAAATAAAAAGAGAACAACAAAAACCGAAGACTTATCAATATAAAAACTAAATCTGTGACTGCTGGGATTTTACATTTTTAAAAAGAAATATCAGCATATCTATGTTTTCTGGCATAAGCGGGGGTCTTTGCACATTTACAATGTTTTTTGAAAATAGACATCTGGGCAGTAGTTTTCCCACTGTGCTTCATATGTGCATCATATTCGTTCTTCTATCAGTGTAAGTAAATGCCTTTGCAGTACTTGCACACAGTTTGTGTTTGTCTGGCGCATCTTACTGCTGTCATTTTACTCTGCCGCTCCACCTCTTCCTCGCTGCTGAAAAGCGAGATTGCGCCTATAAACACAGCGCCCCCCTCGGTTCAAAGCATGTATCACGATTCATTCAACATTTCAACCGGTTTGAATCGTCACATATTTGACCGATTTTCAACCGACTCACATTGAATCGTTACATCTATAATCATTATCTTTTAATATGCAAAATATTTATTAAGAATGCATTTCTGTTATATTGCTCAGCCCTAGATTAAACATAAAACAATTAAGTTGTCGCAAAAAAAATAATTGTGTTTCAGCTCATTTCAAATAAGCAGTTTGAACAAACAGCAAATGTAATTTCATTGAGTGGTGACATGATGTGAATTTGTTATAAATCTACTCTGTTAGTTACTGAATGAAACTGGAATTACCATTGACCTGGTTTAATACTTCAGCTTCTGCTCTTTCTTTTAAAAGACAATATCTTTATTCATCTTGAACTCTGATATTTAAAACCATGCAATTCTATTATTTTCACACTCAGAAAGCTACTTTCCTAGCTGCAGGAAGGGTAATATTAAAAAAGCACAATATGTGTACTTTAATGTTTGTTTTGGTACTTTTTAAACAATTATTTAATCATTCATTCTCCTTCAGCTTTTTTTTCTTATTTATCAAGTGGTTTACCGCAGCAAAATGAACAGCCGACTATTCTGACACATTGTAAAACCCAACAGTCAACTTGAAATGAGTGTAGTTAACTTAAAATTTACTGAAAGTTAATTCTACTCATTTGAAAAGAGTTTTGTACTCGGTGTTGAAGTTAATGCGTTCATTTAATACCTCATAACTTCAACTTAAATAGAGTAAGTTTACAGTACTCATATAGATTAGTTTCTTACTCAAATGGTTTGTTGCAATCGGTTTCCTCAAATGGTTTGAGTTTCTTCAACTTATTGAGTTTTACAGTACTCAGTTGCTTTGAGTTCTTTTCATTTATTGGAGTTTACTGTGCTCAAATAGCTTTTTTAATCTCAAATGGATTAAGTTCACAGTCCTCATTAAGGGCCTACTCTCACTATGCCATCCGTACCGTGCCCAGGCCCGTTTCCCGGATCGTTTGAGAAGTGTGAGTGCGCTGAATCGGGCTCAAGCACGGTTCACTTGGCCGGCCCTGGCCCGGTTGGAAGAGGTGTGCCTGAGCACAGTTCACTTGGGCTTTGGCGCGGTACGCTTGTGTGTGAGTGCAAAAGGCACCAAAGCCCGAAACTGAAAGCGAGACGTGACTTTTAAGGGACTGTTTCATATGGATTTATTAATCATTCTTACTGTTCAGTGAACGCAAACTGCCGTCGTTTATTAAAGACGCAAACCCCTCACTGCACGTCAGCTGCGCGCCTTCAGCAGACGTCCTCATTCCTGCAGCACGAGGGCTTTATGATTGTTTATGAGCGCCAAAAGTGGCGGATCTGTTCGGCGAAATATCTTACTGCGTGTCCCCGCATCCCTAAGGACTGTTTGGCGAAATATTTGACGGCATATCAAACGACTGAAACGATATAAATAGAGAAATCTCCACTGTGCTACTGAGTGAGAGAGTGCTTCTCACAGCCCAGCAGTGATGACGTAAGCGTACCGAAGCCCGTTTGTGGTGTGAGCGCGGGCCGTCGGGGGAGACGGGAGGGGGGAGAAGCGTGCTTTGGCCCGGTTCGAGGCAACTGTACCTAGTGTGAGTACGGCCTAAGATTCGTTTTTGAACTTAATGGTTTATTGCAATCGGTTTCCTCAAATGGCTTGGGTTACCTTAACTTTTGTGCATATGTCTTACATAGCGGATGCCCTTTCCAGCCACAACCCAGTACTGTAATTTTAAAATAATTATTTGGAAATATTTAGATGCTGTTTGTTGTGTGATTTTTACTTTTGATGGACTTTTCACACCCTTTTTTACTGGGAGAATCCAGAAATTGGCCCTTACTTCATTTGATGTTGGAATACTACAAACAAACTCAACTTGCTAATGACATACCTCAGTGTAGCCACTGACTGATTGAGGGCAACGCAACTTTAGTTGGCTCATTATTTTGTTAGTTAGTGATACATGAATCTGAATATTTCAGTATAAACCAAATAACTGATTCTAGTACCCAACTGCAAACTGTGATCTTTTGGTAATAAAAGTGAAAATAAATGTTTTTGTCAACTTGCTTGATTTACAAACTGATTCCTAGTAGTGTCTCTGTTTTTTTTTTTTTTTATAGTTTAACGCCATCTGACAAGCGTTAACAATCAACACCTTCACACTATAGTGTCTAGAAGGCTTTGACGGCAGTATGCTTTTTTGTGACCTTATCAACGAGGGGTCGTAGACAATACTCCATTGTGCCTGAGGATGACAATGCAGTGACCAGATCAAGTCATTGGTTTCACAACAGATTGAAGATTAAATCATTGTATCTTTCTGCTATTTTTTACTGTAAATTGACAGATACCATTGTTTGATAGCGTAAATCATGTTTTATTTCTTTAAGTAATTTGTTCAGATTTGTCTGCATCTGTTAATGGTTTCCCCCTTCTTTGTTTCTTCTGCTTCCATCAGTATTTTTGTATCATGTTCATCTTTCTTCGGTCTTATGTTTCAAACAACAGGAAGTGCAATGTTGCTATGGAAATTGATCTTTTACATGGTAATACAGATTATTTTTTAAGTGTTCTAACACTCTAACATTTGTTCATTTTAGTGTCTTTGGTGTAAATGGTTGTAGTCTGAATATCTGGTTTGTAGAGTTGAGTTGAATGACAATCTAAGCCTGATTATACCAGTCGGTTGGTGAAAAGAAGGGCATAATTCTGTAAATATTTGTGTCATCATTGAAGCATGCACCTCTGGCTATTGTTTTTATTTTTAGCCTGCTCCAAAGTTATTGCCTTCATCATGGTTACAGAGTAATCAGGGAAGAAATCCAAGTTTCTTATTTTTTTCTCGTTGTTTCCTCATTGGAAAGGTCTTTGCTGATAATGCCCTGAGAAAGCACTTGACTTGACTGCGATTCACCCTGAAGGCGTTGTGGATTAGTTGGGTTGTTTGGCTTTTATTCTTGTGTTAATGAATAAGGCAGTCTGGATGCAACTGTATAAGAATGCGCAACATTACCAAGTGCTTGATTTGTATTCTGCCTTTATTATAATTGCATTTTTAACTACTGCTGTTACTTTTTAAACTCGCACACTGGAGTAGTAAACTAAGGTCATGGACATTCAGGCTTTAAAACACATTTGCTTCTTACTGCAAAACAGCTGTGTTTAACTTGTTGTGTTAGTGAGACTTGTACTTTCCAAACCTGTAAAGATACTCTGTGATTTGGCAAAGCTTTTCCTAAAAATCACTAAAGACTAAACTATATGTTTGTTGTAGCTAGGGCTGCACAATATATGGTTTTAGCATTGATAGACAAAACAATTTTTTAAAATTATTTTTCTATTATATTCATCTGTGCTTGCAAATTGTTTGTTTTATGCAGATGTATGAATTCTTAATAAGTAGAGTTATTTAGGTCATCTTTTGTAAAATTTCTTATCGCAATGTATATAGCAGAAAAACAAGATATCGCAATGCCAGTTTTTTTTTTCCAGTGTCGTGCAGCTCTAGTTCTGGCACAAAATGCATACTCCAGGTGTGCAGTTCAAGCTAATCAAAATAGATAGCGGAATGATTGCTTATTATTAAATGCTTTATCTTTTTAAATTGACCAAAAGTTTACATTTCTCAAAAAAAGGAATTTTAAGTCTCAATACAAGCTACAAAATTATACATATTTTACCTTAGATTTGTGAAATATTAATCTACTTGATGTAGATTTTGAAAAAGTGTTGAGTTCGGTAACTGTCTGTTCTGGAATATTAAAAACTTCTATTTTCTAAAAACATTTGATCGTTAAACCGGTTGAATGTTGAATGCGATGGCAAAGAAAGCAAGAGTGGTATTTTTGTGGACAGACAACGAGGTTGAGTTGTTACTAAACGTAACAAATGAATCCCTGCACAATGGCGCCTAAAACAGACAGTAGTGCAAACAACGCTCCCATTTCTGTGCCCATGTTGTTGTTTACAGTACTGTCTTCTGGTAGCGTTAAAGCCATGTGTTATAGTCATGTGATAGGGGCTTGACGAATAAGGGAAGGATAAGCAATGACACAAAAGCCCCAATCAGGTAGCGAATCTCAGCAGTCCCGCCTCCGTTTTCAGATGTCTCCGTTTTTGCTCATCCACACTGAGATGGACCAGCAGCGTTTCAGAATGAAAATGGCCTCTCCAGCATTTTCAAAACGCTCTGTTTTCGGCACTCGAGAACTCCGGTGAAGTGTGGACCGATGGCGTAACCCTAGCAAAAATTATGCGTTTATAAAGGAAAAGGCATTAGTGTAAATAGGGCCTTAAATTTGTGCAGGTCTGTCTATGGCTGACATATCAACTGATATGTGTACTTGAGGCGGTATAAGATTGTGACAGTATGATAAGCGTACATAAAAATATCACGGTTTCAAGGTATTGTGCTTACTGCTATAAATAAGTTATTTTTAAATGTCTGAGTAAAAAACAACTCTTTCTCGCATCGAATAAAATATATTTTGTTTTATAAAACATTTTGAATATTTTTACTATTGCCCTAAAAACTAAATAAAATAGTCGCAAAAAAAAACGAACTGTGCATATATGTACGTAAGCACTGTATAACAGAAAATTCTGGTGGTTTTAAAACCCTGACTTTTCCAACCCGCAGTAAACCTTAGGCCTATAGTGTACTTTTAGTGTACTACTGAAACACTAAGTTAATGTTTTGACAGTAAAAGAGTGTTTTAAATATTAATTGAACACTTTAGCTAAATTTTGATTATTGAATGGTTCATTTATTTTAGAAGTAATTATTTGTTTACTTATTATCCCCCTTATTAGTTCATAGTAATCATTTGTACTATAAATATACTTAACTAACAAAGGTGGACATCTTTTTCAAATAAAAAAGAGCTTTCTCTTTTAATTATTTACGATTAATGAAAGCAAACCATTTATGGTTATTTAAGGAGTATTTTAAAATAATAACAAACATCGCTTGAAATGACATCTTGTGAAAAGGTCACATTTTTTTTAATAATGATTAAAAAAAATTCCATGACAGAAGTTGAAAATAACCGAGTCAAAGAAAAGTGACGTTTGAAACATTTATAGCTATATGAATATAAATGACATTTTCTATGTTTGCTCAAGCTGATTTGCTGAAGTGAAAATGTGGATGGTACATGAGTGCTGACCCTGTGAATTGCTGCTGTTTAAAGAAAATCATTTATATGCAGCGCACCATAAATGAGAGAAGGCGTGAGTTTATTAAAAGTCTGTCCACAGGCTGTAGTAGCAGGAATAGAAAAAACTAAATAACCAACATGGGTAATTGCATCGGTTATAGACATGGGTCGGTATAAGATTCTGACGCTATGATATCCTTGGATAAAAATATCCCCGTTTGACAGTATTATGATCACTGCTCTAAAATATGTTCTTTTAAAATGTCTGGGTAAAAAAAAAGTAAAAGTTATTTCCCCCTTTGAACACAATGTTTTGGAGCTGTTAACATGATCAAATAATTCAAATTACTCCTTGACTTCTGCTGTCTTCATTAGATTCAAAGACACAATTTTCTTTACAATTTAAAATGGCATCTTTGGATATCTTTCTTGCTGGAGATACTGTTGTACTAAAAACTTAAAACGTAAAAAAAAAATTACATATTCCATAGGAATGGTATAAAAGAAAACGATTAAAACCCTGACTTTTCCATACCACAAATTTAGCGATTTCGGTTTGATTTGCAATAAATGTTTTAGTTTCGCTTCAGCTCAATCACTCCTACATTGCCTTATACTGTGTTGCTTTTTTAGGTGCTGGTTGTTGTATTTTTCCTAGAGCTGGACGATATGGCAAACATTTATATCACAATATACTTCTTAATTTCGGTCGATACGATATAATTCCTAAATATCAATATGAACAACTTTAAAAAGACATGAAAAAACTGCCAAGAACGCACACAATAAATGTCTGTACCTATAAATGTCTGCAAACTGAATTTGCAAAGTCTATAATACCTCCAGGCTCTTATAACTTTTCTTTAAATAAAAAGTACCAAAAAATTATTGTTCTTTTTTTATTTGTATTTAGCCTTTACAAAAAGATATATATATAGCTTGACCAACATGATGGACAGAAACTTTTATCTGTTTTTTTTTTGTATATGCTGAATATATAACAAACAAAATAATACCAAAATCCACATCGTAAAAAAAAACTGAAAAAGAATAATAATTATAATAATAACAAATCAAAAAGAGTATAGGCTACAATAGTATTTGCAATAGAAAAGAGCAGTTTGAGTATATTCAGTTTTGGTTGCTTTTCATCTTGAACGTCCTTTAAGGGTTCTATCTGTCTTTTTATATTTGTGTATGTAATTACCTAATTAAAATTAAAGATTTAACATTAAACAGATATTATATGTTTTATATAGTATATATAGACTAATATTTTATATAACACATTTACATTATTTAACATGTTTAATACCTCTTAATCACATTCTTTCCATTTCTTCAGCTTTGCAATAACCAGATTCCTGGTAATGGACGTGTTGATAAGAGAAGTTTGATTTAAATCCTACATGGCGTCTCATAGCCATCTGAGTTTGGTGTCGGGAAGGTGGATGGTGAGGCGACAGGTTGGTTTAAACCTTTATAATGCATCATGTTCTGTCATTGCTTATGACTCTCAGTATGTTCAGTCAGGCGGAACAGATTTGATGTGTTCGCGATGTTAGTCGGCACTTTCCTGCACATTTTGCAGAGTAACGAAACTATCAGTTTATCGGAACCTAAAAAGCCGAACAACTTCCACACCAATGTATTTGTCTTTCCTCTCTCATCAACTAATTCTTCTGCATTCTTACATGTGGAAGCTTGTTCCCCCATATCTTTATTCAGGGCACTCATTTTGTAGCTTTCTGCGACGGAGTAGCTTAACCAACTTCTGAGCGCTGGCAGTGGCAGCATGTCAGTGACTTGCGTCATCACGCAAGTGAAATTACTGTCATTCTGAGCACGGCAAGTCAATGACAAACGATAGAAGGTATAAGATCTTATATATATAATAAAACATACGTATGCAAATGTATATCGAAATACTGGAAAGGTTTTAAAAATCATATCACCGTTATTAAAAAAAATCTGTTGGCTATATATCGATATCGAATTATTGTCCAGCCCCACGTGTTGGCAACAATTCTGCCACAGCTCTTACAAATTACATGTTTTTTCTTGGTGTCTTTGATTTGAAATGAAAATATTTCCATATTATCAATGTTCTGTTTTTGTTTGATATTAATTAGTCTTTAAATGCGTCTGAAGCAGCAGATGCTATAATCCCATTCATCTGCGATTTCCTGTTTGTTTGTTTTTTTTATCGTGGGCATTCCACATAGTTCTGTTGCACTATTCTTATTTGCCAAACGAAAGTGTGCTCAGTCAATTGACTAGTAAGGCTGTCACAGACGGCAACATTTACTCTGGGTGGTGAAAATTAAAAAATATATATTCATATTGTGATTCGATTTCGATTATTTGCACAGCGCTATTGTGAATATTCAAACCTTTATAAATCATTCTTAGCAAAATGAATCATAACGTCATGACTATTCTGGAAACATGCTCTCATGCACTCTTTACTGAAGGAGTCTTTGTCGGTTAAAAAGAGCCCTAACTGACTCATTGAATAATTTATTTATTATATATTTTTGTGTTTGTCAATTCCCAGACCAAGTACAAAAACATGATGTTCTAAGGATGCTTCTTGGAAGGTCGCTAATGCTTGTTCTTTTCTCAACTCAAACATGTGGCACAAAAATGGTATCTGTGCATTTAGCCCTGCAGTGTAAATACAGCCATGTTGGCTTGACCAGACTCTATTAATGATTTACGAAACAACCCATGTCCCCTTGCAAACTTGACTTCTTCATGTGCCGTCCTCCTCCATGTTTGCTTGTCCAAAAAATCTTTCTTTATAAAGCCTGGATTATGCTTTGCGTACAAGCTGTAGCATGGCATAGTCAGCTACTATGCCAGGCATTAGGCACATGCAGTGTGAAAAGAGGCTTATGGCCCCTGTGACTGAGAGACTGTGCTGGATCCAGAGGGCCGGACACTGGGGAATCCTTCTTATTCATTAAGAAGCACGAGCAGCATTGATCTGCTCTTATTGTTTTTTGTGTCACGTGCTGCCTGCTCGCCTGTTTCCTCTCTCTCCTCACCCCTGTTCTTATCTTTGTGTCTCCCCCGTCCTCCCGCATGCGAGTGTTTCATGTTCATGGTTGTCTAGGTATGTGGAGTATGTGGCCGCTCAGACATTCCTAAGAGTGATTTTGATGGGATGTCCGGGTGATTTCAGGGTTTGTTTATTGCTGGATGCTGTTTATTCGGATGGTCTGCGGCAAAGTAAACTGACACTATTGATCAGAACCTGGCCGTCACCCGTCCTGTGCAAATAAGTGGCTCTACGGAACTCAACGGGAAAGCAACGGATCCTTGTTCTACAGAGGAAGTGTGCTCGAGTTTGTGTGTTTGTTTGCTTTTAGAGGTTAGCTGCTAGGATTCCACTCCTGTGAGGTAAACTTGTCGCAAAGGAAATGGGCAAAGGCATGATTTCATGTTATTTATTCTTGTTAGGGATGTGCAGGTCTAGTTGACTATATGGTATAGATCAGGGGTGCCCACACCTTTTTTGTATGAAGGGCCAAAAACCAAATATCATTGAGAGCCATGGGCCAAAGGTAAATATACCCCTATATTACATGTTATATACATGTTGCCATGGGTAAATCCCCCCCTAGTATTTCAAAATAAGTAGAAAACAGTACTCTAAATCATAATAACTAATGCCGTAGCACTTTTTAAATTTATAACTCATTGCAATAAACACATAAACATTCACATTTATAGCATCCTGGAGTTCCATGTTGAATACACTAGTCAAGCAGAATCTGACTTCAGCTTGATTTGCTCACCATTGCCGGGTGACTGTATGTACATTTAAACAGATTCTGATTAATTTACACCATTTAATTGAAACATTTAATTTCAGTTAGCTTTTAACAATAAAACAACAAACAAAAACAAAGGGTTACATTAAATTTGAATTGACAATCTCAAAACCATCCCCATAATACTTCCTCTCTTCTCAGACAGAATGGCGGTTCAAATCAAAGGTTGCCATGGGCCAACTTTTGCCTGCGGGCCCTAGTTTGGGCATCTCTGGTATAGATCCTAGGGTTGTACGGATTACTGGCACTTCGGTGGCACCGCAATATGGCTCCAAAATACTGGCGGTCCCACTGTAGTTTGTCAACAGTTGTATCGTCATCAATTGTTCTACAGTAGGTTGCATCTTGAAAAGGCACTAAAATGCTCAAACGTTTGTGCCAGCAAATACTCAATAGACCACTTTATTTTTTTATAATTACAATAACAACAAAAGTATATTAAAAAAGTATATCACAGTATATTAAAAAAAGCAGAGAAAATCTTCAATAATAAGGGAATTCTAAATGGAATTGAAGTATTGTGACATAAAATATAGTATTTCCTAGAGCTGCACAATTAATCGTTAAAAGATCGCGATCTCGATTCGACCCCCTAGATGATCTTAATCAGCATTTTTTCGATTCTGTCAATCATATTTACAAGTTCAGGAGAGAACAAAAGGCAGCTGCATGAGTCTTTTCATTGTTTCACACACGTTTCTTAGTGACATTGACACCTCCAAATAATGTTGAATGAGTCACATACTGTATTTATAAGGTATAATTCACCTAAAAATGTCATTTTTGACTTAACATGATGTTTTCCCGATCGGCAAATCACACGTGACATGAGCTGCTGACCGTGAGCTGGTATCACAGAGAGGGCGCGTGCTTAATTATAGACGCGCACACGCCTACTTAAGTGAACAGAACCTGCATATGTTGCGAGTAACGGGTAATACAGTTGCAACTAATATTCAGTTTGTGGCACAGAGTGATCGCTTGGGAGCCGCACTTGGCAGTTAAAATGAAACCGAAAGTGTGCACCTCATTTAAATGATAAATGCGTATCGCATTTTAGAGTTATGATTACGACAAGCATTTGAAATTTTTTTTCTTTCATAGCGAACCCAGTTGTGCATGAAAATAAAGGTTTACAATGTCAGTATAACTACTCTAGCCTATATTGTTGAATATAATCCGATAATGGCAAATGTCTGATTTTACCTGTGAATAAAATTGTCTAATATGACAGATTGCAAGCATATATCTCAAACATAATAATTCAACATCAGAATTAGTGTAAGTAGAATAGAATTATTTATAAAAGCCAGTAGACCTACACATAATATTATTATCGATGTTGTGCCATATGTTTGTTTTTACCATACTTTTATTTTACATCCACAGAATCGTGAGAGAATCGTGATCTTGAGTTATCTTTGAGTTATGAATTAATACAGTATCGCGATGCTACCAGGTATAGTATTGTCGCCTGAATTGATGGTATGGTAATTGATGACAACTCTAGGTCCTACTAGCTGACACTGAAAACAGTAGTCCCATGACAGTAGTTGAATACAATTATTCAAATTATCATAGTTTTAGCATTACATTTAATATAACTCAAATAAAACGCTTAGAATAAATTTGTTATTTGTAAAAGAGTATACTTATATCAGCGTGCCAGCAAGGTGTGTGAATATTGTGATTTAGAGAGAATGAAATGGATCTCGGACCGAGCTCTGTAGCGATGTGGTGCCTTGGGTTCACATTAGTGTTGTCACTGTGCTGGAATTTTGGGACCAATTGGTACTAATATTTTAAAAACGTTCATTTCCCACTAACATTTAAGCGCTATCAAACATGTTCTTAAACATTGTTAATTCCCAGCTTTAAAATGCTCCAATAGTGTGTGTCTGTGTTTGTACACTGTAAAAAGCTTATGCGTTTACATGTAATTTGTGCATGTGTCTTTAAACGTAACATTCTGTAATGCATTTAGTCATTGCTTAGCAGTCACACAACGCCATAAGACATTAACATGAGGTTAGATTTAGGTTGTGATGTCAGGTGACCACATTCAATGTCTAGCCAGTGTCTATACTGTGAACAGTTGTGAAGAGCGGTGAAATGTTGACTGTTACAGCCAGTCTCAGTCATTTCTATTGAGCACATGAACTCGGTCTGCGTGGTTTATCCATTTTAAACCGAAATCACAATGTGAAAAGGTGAGATTTTCAAATTGCAAAAGCTGAGATAATTTCAATTACTATGGCGAGGGAGGTGAGCACGAGCAATGAAACGATTAGACTAAACATTATTAAAAAACAGACAACTCTTACAGCAGAATCCACAAGCCCCATGAGAAATTATAGTAAATCACAATTTTGATCAGATAAATCTCAATTAGATTTTTCCTACAAATCATGCAGTCCTAACATGAACACAATGACCTATCAGGAGAGTTTAAAAACACGCTTAAATGTTTGCGGGAAAACGGACATTTTTTAAATTCAGTACTGAAATTCCAGTACTGTGACTGCACTAGTTCAGAGTCGGCATGTGTTATCCAGGCCCACTGTGGTCCATTGCTCACTTTCTTATAGTGTATAGGTGCTCTCTATGTTGGCTTGCAAATTAATGTCTGCAAATTGATGTTTTTGTCGACCGAGTGCACTTAAATTGCTTGAATTGCTTCAGCTTCTGTCTTTTACCAGACCATGTTGGCTAATTCTATATGCAGATGAAGATTTTCTATTGTTCTTCATCACAGTCTTTAATAAATAACAATTCATTGGCTGATGTTGAGTGCGTGCTCTTTCTTTATGACCACCTAAAACATTAAATAAATAAAGCATACAATAATAATAATACACGTACAAACTATAATTGCAAGTGCAAGGGAATTACACGACAAAATTGTGTTTCCATTTTTTTAATTCACTGAGGGATTTGATAGTTTGCTTAAAGTGTTTTAAGTGTAGGCTGTTGTATACACACATTTCTTTTATATGTTTGTATTTATTTGTTTATTTATTTTTTTGGACTAATTGGTCAAAAAACTTCTGTTCAAACTGCTGTCAAATTAGTCGTAGTATATAATTATTATAAAATCATTTAAATTGATGATTCGTGATCCTGTGGAAATCATTCTAATTATATTTACAATATCATAACAACATCATCTTTTCATTCTCTTATACTTTTAAATGCATCTCCATATAAAAAACTTTGAAAGTACAACTTTTTGTTTAAGACTTTTATTACAGTCTAGCCAATTTTTGAATTGTAGCGTTGTATGAACATGAGAAGTTTAACGCATATCAGTGTTAAAGCAAAGTTTAAGTGCTGCTTCATGGACATTCTATCATTACCACATGATAAAAATTCCTTAAACACATTGTTTTGTGTCAAACCCTTGCTTGTTTTTATTTTGCCCAAAACTACTGGATTGCGTCAGTTCTGAGCTCAATGTGTCACGTAAGTTTTTTTTGGTGCATTTGAACTCAAAACATTTGTGTGTCAGGATAGACTCACCCTTTATGAAGAAACTGCACCTTGAACTAAAGAGTCATAAGTGAAAAAAAAATAAGATTATGAGAATTACTGTATTACGGTCACTCGGTACCAAGCAAAACCATTTAACCTCTATTATGTCTCATCTTTATTACTGGGTTAATTTTTAACAAAAGCAGTCGCGGAAGTGTTTCTAGACGGTTTATTTGTAGTTCAGCCCTTTTAAGACAAGTGCATGTGTGAAGATGTGCAAAACTACATCTTCAGCGGATCATGTAATTGACCAATTGGTTTTTGGTCATAAGCAAAGCTTCACAAAAAACAGTTTTCAACTTGACAAGTTAATTTCATTTTTAAAGAGGACGATTTAAGGGTGTGAGATTACAGGGAAAAAAGATAAACAGAAAATATTTTGGTGAGTAGGTGTTTGTGATGGTGCCTTAACTGGTTCTGGCCTGTCGTGAGCTGTTAAATCTTAGGGTTTTACAAGTTGTTCATATTTCGTGCGGTGGTTGGTTTTCAGCATTGTTAGAAATAAACTGTTTAATTATGTGCCAATGTTATCCATGTTGATTTTATTTTAGGCTATTCATTTTAATTGCAATAAAGACATTTATAGGATGTTACAAATCGAATAATTTCCATGCAGATAGCTAGTGTTGTTGTTAAAACATCCATGTCGTGATTTTGTCTCTATAGATAACTTGACTAATCAGCATATCGCTCTCATTTATGATTCTGAAATAACTTGTAGAAATCCACAATCAAAAAGCCCATCCACCTCCAAACCCAAGATACAAGGACAGCATTTGCTAAACCATATGCAGGGCTCGAAATTGCGACCATTTTGGTCGCATATGCGCCTGAAAATTTATCTATGCGACCTCATAATATATCTGGGAGCATTAGTGCGACTGCAGATAATGGTTGTAGTGCGACCTGTTTTGATTTTTTGTAAAAACGTGCTGAATCGCTCTTCCCTGCCGCTATATTGGTTCATATTAGCTGTCATTCACTCACAGTATTCCGCTGTCAGATGACAGGGAAGGAGCTTTTATGACCACGGGAAATGCAAACGGCTGAAGAGTAAAAACTTAAAGCACACAGGTTTGCAAACCCCACCTAAAGTTGAGGCGCAGATGAAAGCGATCATGACACGTCACGTGGTGAATAATGATCCGCCAGCTGAGATCAATCGAGTACGCGCTTCTTGGAGAAGGTGCCCGAATCTCCATGCGTTGCATTCACTGCGTGTTCAGCGCAAATGTCCGCTAAAAGTCAAATCTAAAACTGTACATATCATCGCCAAATAAGCTCGCCTTTACCAAACTTACACTGAAACTGCGGCTCATAACAAAGACCGTTATTGTGCTGATGGTTAGCGCAAGAATCCTGCTCTGCCTGCTCATAAATTGGGTCGGCTGACTCGCCAGCTTTTCCACTAACACAGAAAAATGAAGATCATCTCAGACTGAACCTTTAAATTGACACAAACGGAAACCAAAACTTTTAAAGAGTGATAGAAGTGAGACTTTACTTACTTTCTTTTGTCAATTCTTTTTTGAAGTGTATATTATTTTTTTTTATTTACTGATGACTGCTTTGCAGCTTTCATCATTGAATTGAATGATTTATTATAATCTTTTGTTTGTTTTGTAGCAGAAATATTATTTATTAAATTGACATGCATATATAAAATAAATATTTCTTACTGCAATGATTCATTTTTGTTTTATGCAAACTATACAATTATTTTTCATAAAGTAACAGACTTTTTATAGCAGATAACATACATTCACGCACATTCAAGGCAGTATCATAATGAGAAATGGAATTCATTGTTACTATTATTGTCATTTTTTGCCATCATTAATATTCTATGGCCTAATTATTAGACATTAATTTTGGAATTATTGCACACAAATATCAATGTCTTCACAGCATTAGTTAGATAGTTGTTTCTAGTTTTTGTCAGTCCTATTAATGTTGTTTTAAAATACAATAAATCCCTTAAAAAACAATTTGCAGCTGTGCTCATTCATTTTTGGTGGGTGCTCCTAAATTTTTTCTGGTGCTCCTAAAAATTTTTTGGTGCTCCTAAATATTTGAAGTTGGGAGCACCGGTGCTCCCAAGTAAAAAAGTTAATTTCGAGCCCTGATATGCTTTCTGCATTCTCTAAGGTGCTTCTTATATGTTATGCAAGGAAGAGAGCATCCTCTCATTACGTGCAGATGTCATTTATCTCATATGCACCAAGTCTCCATAGTTTACTATGGCAAGGGAGGCGAGTGCGAGTATTTACAATGCTCCAACTACTTTAAAACACAGAAACTGTGTACAATTTCACTCTGTGTGTGTTTGCAGGACAGCGTTTCACTGACACAGCAGAAGCCCCTATTTCACTGCGATTGAGAAAATGAAAGTACCCCATATCTCTCTCTCACTGCGGGCCATTTGACCATTTGAGTTTTCTCCTCCGCGTCTATCATGGATCAGCTATGAATGATCGCCGCTGCCGTTTATCAGTGTTTAGCAGCAATAAACAGTGCCAGACCGTTAGAGCCAATTACAGCACTTTTTGTTAAGTGCATGACCAATCATAGGGGTGCAAGAAAGAATTCACTACACACGCCTCAGAAAGCGAGCGCAATATTTACGTTTGTTTATTTGCTATAAATGCTCATGTTGTTCTGTGCATGTACTTGAGTTTTTAAAGGTACAGTTTATATATCTGACTGTATTACAGTAGGACAAAATTTTTGTAGGACAAAATTGTATTACAAATAGTATATAAAAATATATATATTTATACATTTTAATACAACAATTGTTGTGATGTTAAGAAAATATTAAATTGTTTATAGAAAGCATCATCAATGCACTGAGATATCGAAATGAACCGAATCGATGGCTTGATAAACGTAACTGAACCGTGTGACCAGTGTAGATTCACACCTCTAATTATTATTATATATTTTTTCCAACGCTATATCAAGATTGTTCGGAACTTTTTGTTTTAGTGGCTAATTCGTATGAATTGTTCTGCAATTTAGTACGATTTGATTATCCCCCAATGGCGGTTGGGTTTAGGGGTGGGGTTGGGTGTTACGCCTCATTTTTAAAATCATACTTTTTCGTACAGATCTTGTACAAATTAGCCACTAAACTGAATAAACCTAAAATAGCTTTGTTTTTTTGTGAAATAAGGCTGGATTTTTTATAAATACTGTCCATATATTGCACAACCCTTCTCAGATTTTCTTAGTACATCACAATATATAAATTGTTAACTAGTAAAGGTATATATTTATTTATTTATTGTGTTTTTTTGTGAGAATTCTCAAAGTTTGCAGATTTTCTTTTTTCAATGTCCTAGTAGTTGTTTACGTATATTTTGTGTCCTCACAAAAAGTCATCCAGCCTGTTGCCCTGGTAAAACAGTATGATGCAGTAGATCTTTATGTCCATGTGTGTGAGACTGCAGTGTGGTCAGCTGCAGACAGTGCTGTGTTGTGCAGTGCCGTGTTTCTGTGGGGCCTCCAGACAGGATGAAGAGCTCATATGGTGATTTTAGCCTCCCTCAGCAGCCTGGCCGGCTCCCACACGCCTCGACTGGATTTAGGTTACTGCACAGCACCCAGGGGTCAGTCACACAGCCACCTCCCCCAGGTCACTGCCGGACAAATACTGCAGGATGCATTCTTTCAGCTGTTTTAAACAAGAAATGCTAAACGCTGGGATTATTTCAGCTTGCCAGACTTTTAAGACTGTACTTTGCAGTATATTGTTTCTCACTGTCTGACTCATAAGTAGGCCAGTGCGATATTAAGCTTCAATTTTTTTCTTCTTCTTCTTCATAGAAAGCAATCCGCTCTGCTCATGCTCATCAGTGCCGCTATAAGCATCACTCATATCTCTACAGGGACGACAGTTGACCAAGGGCTATTCTCTAAACTGACCGACATAAATAGCCTGTTTCTTTTCAAGCTTGTTTTTTGGCTCTAATTCCTGCCGGTCCTTTCTGTTTGGGTTGAGTGCACTCTGGAACCAATTAGCTTTCTCGGAGCAGCACCAGACCCAGTTTTAAGGTCGTTTGAAAGCACAATAATCGTCATTGCATGTTGCATCTGAGTAGTTCTGATGGTGTCAGACAAGCTGTCGGTCACAGACAGCCAGACATCTGTCAGCGTTTTCGCCATAAGGTTGCAGTCTATTCGCTGTTGGCTCAGTGCTGTGACTAATACACCACACATCAGATCCAGGATGTCCACCTCCTCTAGTCACTGCCGGCTGAATGCATTTCTCTCATTCCACTGTATTGTGCTTTCAACCACTTGTTCCCCCTTAGGTATATGGCTTGGGTTTCCCTTCCTTTCTGCGCCCAATGACTGTTGAGGAAGTCTGTCTGTTTGTCCTCGACGTTGCGCTTCTTCCTATGGGATCTTGGTGGATCCACCATGCTAGTTTGGAAAGGCTGACCTTCTACATCTTTGGCAGTGAAAATGTCTTGCCTATTCTTGCACATGAGGAGGTTTAGCATTCCAGATGACCCTCTTGGCTGACAACTCATTTATCTGAGGTCGTCTGACAGCTCATTTATCCGAGGTTGGATTGGGATATATTTTTAAAGGCCTAAAGCATTCTGATCGACCTCACAAAATGGCTTCCCGCAGTTTAATCTTAAGCGCAGAGTGAGGATTTGGCCGTGGAAAGTGGGAGAAGGAGAAACAAAGCGCCAGGAAGGAGGGTGGAGGATAACTCCGGAAAAGCTCATGGATATTTCATTCGCGCTGGGGGCCCGACGTCTTGTGTTTCAGCTCTGCGTATGGCGGGGCTTTACACGAGTGTGTGCACTACAGTGTTCCTCGTATCCCTCCAGCCCTCACACCGCTGTAACTCAAACCTAAGCTGTGAATGGGAGGAGTGCTGTGTGTCATCTCTGCTTCTGGCAGGAAATGAGTAGAGTAGGCCGCATTCTTCAACTTCTGGCTGCTGCTTTATCTGCTAATCAGTCTCGTTTACCACTCAATTAGAGTGATGGCTTGTGTGCACCATGTCTGAATTTTCTGGGCCGGAGCTGAATGATGAATTATGTAATTATTTCATAGCTCAGTGAATGGTGCTATTTCATTTAAAGTCAGTCAGTGATCATTGATTGAACTGCAGCAGTGTTCATGTGCACATGTGTAGTTCATGATTTGTGTTGACAGTATTTAATTCACTATAAATGCATTTTGATTGTCATGTCTGACATTTATTAAGGCCCTATCCCAATTCTATTCATTTACCCCTACCCCTTTCCCATGGCCCTTAAACAGAAGCTGCATCTCAAATAGCACACTATATACTATGCTCTTATCCACTATTGTGCATTTACACACTCAACAGCATAGTATATCAATGTAGTGTCGTCACAAATGGAACACTGTTTTTTTTTTTTTTTACTAAGAGGAAATTCAAGCTGTTTCCCTGATGACGTTTGACGGTTGCCAAATAAGTGAAATAAATAATGAAAGTACCAAATAATACCTGCTGCGAGGAGTATAACCGCATTCACAATCAGGAGGCGCTATAATCACTCTAGTAGAGGTATTTTGCTTTCTCTATCCAAAATAAATAAAGTAATCTATTGCCTAAAAAAACCTAATATTCAGGGAAACACCTTCAATATAAGATCACACCTAACATTCTGGTGCTACCTCAGCTTTGAGATTGAGGTTTAAATAACCTATTTTGCTTTCGTCTCAAAAGCAAAGTAGGTACACAATGAAAATTTCACTGCACTTCATGAGCCTGAATAAGATTCTGATGCTATGATAACCTTGGATAAAAATATCACGGTTTCACTGTATTTTGATTGCTGCTCTAAAATATGTTCTTTTTAAATGTCTGGGTAAAAACTACAACTTTTTCTCCTTTGAACACATTGTCAGGCTAAATAATTTAAATGAGTGACTTCTGCTGTCTTGGTTTCAAAAACACTGATTTCTTTACAATTTAAAACGGCATCTTTTGATATCTTTACTGCTGGAGATACTTTTGTCATAAAAAGACAAAATTTTACAATATACTTTAGGAACCATATAGCAGAAAATGTTGCTGTTTTTTAAACCTTGACTTTTCCAAACCAAGGTATATCTTGAAAACAGTTTTCTTCCCATGCCTACAACAACATCTGATGATAGTGATGTTATAATTACAAATTAAATTTGTCATCTAATGTAGCTCCGTTCAATCTTTGACTTTGTAAATATACATAAATAAACATTGTATTATATCCCAATGAACTATATTGTAACCACTCGATTGGAATTATTGGAATTAGTAGTATTACCAGATGTCTATCAGATAACATGTTTGGCTTTAAGTCAGGTAAAAGTAATCATAGCAATTCATTAAAAATAATTTAAAAAATAAAATTAGCATCTTGCGTCTAGTCCGTTATCAGGGTTGGGCCGATAGACAACACGATGTTGAGGCGGCATTGCCGGTCCTCGCCCCTCCCCCGTCGCAAAATCACTTGCGAAAATATACACTTAGGCCCTGTTTACTAACACACAAAGCCAAGTAGTACTCACTGCAGAGCCACACACACACACACACTGTCATGCACTCGTAGCTCCAGAGAGCAGTGCACATCGGACAGTTTATCAAGGATGTACCGCTGGATCACATTTTACTATTGTTGTTAAACGTGATATTTAATTGTTTTTTTCTCTATCTGACGACTCTTTGGCCTTGTGAATCTTATCAGGTAACGTGTCACAGCATCAGTACACTTCTTCAGTCTTTCACTTTCACACTTGTACTTAGTCATTTTAGTGAAAACCTCAGATACTGTTGGTTGTGCACCTTTTTTTACCGACCAACCTCCTGCAGAAAAAGTGATTGACAGGCGGTAATTTGTGTGCAACTTATCTATTATGATGAGTCCATGCGGGTCAGGTAGTTGAAATGGTAGGCTTCAAATAATTAATTCGTTATGAATTATTGAAATATTCATAAATAATTAATTCATCTCCGTCATGACGACGATGCCATCGTCCATCGCAATGTTTCACATTAGACATCGTACGATTGCAAATTGGTTGACGTCGGCCAACCCTATTCGTTATATTACAATTAAGCAATCAATTTTATAAAGCGTCTTGTTGGATAGTTTCATTTTAGTTCAATAATTTGAGCTAATCTTCATTTATACAACAATCAAACCATATTTTTTGCTGCTAGTTTAAACTGCTTATTTAAAAATCACCTGAAACAACACAATTCTTAAGGTTTTTTTTGGGACAGGTTAAATGTTTTATGTTCAATCAACATTTAACTATTAAGTTAACCTACTCTATTTTCAATTAGATGACATGAAGGGGTTGTGTGAAACCCAGCATTTTTTTTTTACAGTGAGCCATTTTCAGAGAATACAGAAAATTCATCATCAGACACCACAAGTGCGTCAATAGCCAGTGAGCTTCTACGCAGAAACCTACGTTAAATAGATACAAGATAACACTGTTGTTGCTGTGCACCTGCCTTAAATCCTCCACTCTTGCTCATTGGAAAGCTTTGCTCATGTTGAAGAAGTACAGACTGAGATAAATAACCACTGCGCATCATATTCTGGTGAGTTACACCATCGCGTGTCAGCTTTACAGTACAAGCCTCCCACCCCCCACCGTCCAAAGCTTTAACCTCATATATCAGCAAACTACTTGCCTTGCAAACAGCTGCAGAACTCTGCAGAGACTCATTCCCATCTACTGAGTAATGTTCTTTTGGTTACACACGTGTTCTCCTGCTAATTAACTATGTGTACTGTCTTGTGGCTAGTGAACTAGCTCTCCTCCGTTACGTCAGGTAAAGCAGTGCATTATATTAAAGTCAGGGACCAAGTGGGAGGGAAACCAAGAATAGAGCTTCTTCTGTCTCCTTATGCACCCACCGTCATCAGTCACTACACCAGCTGTCCTAATATGAGATATTAAACATGTCCTCCGCTGACTACCAGTGATGATCTACAGTCTGGTTTTGCTCTGTGATATTAGAATGCCAAGAATTGTTTATCATGCACATTTATTGTATGTTTTGTATGGAGAAAGACAGTGACTTTACAGGGACATCTGTAATCAAATTATTTGCCAAATTATTCATTTGTCGACTTTAATTGCTGTTTGGCACTTTCACATTCAGGAACATTGAACAAACAAGTGACAAACAAGATATAGGATGCAAGGAACTGCTGGAAGAATGTCAGCGTTTCCTCTAGGATTTTTTGCAGCTGTGGCGGCAGGCCTTTTTTACACAGATCTACCAACTACCTGTGGTGTTATTTCAATGAAAAATGTCATGAGCGCAGTATTAGAACTCGGGAACGCATTTATTTAAAAGCCTACGAGCATGTGAATCGCTTTGCTTGCAGGCCGGTTTCCTTTAATCGTGCATTAAACTTCTTGCACGCCCCCTCAAATATACACTGCTCAAGCGCAGATCTTCTTGTGCACTCTCAAATAAACGCTGCTGAAGTGCAATTTAGTGCGTTTATGTAACAAGTATGTCTCCAACATTTGTTAGATTTGCTAGGAATATGTATGAATGTCTTCAATAGACCTACAGAGCGGTATTAATGCATCCTGAAGTAAAGTGAAACAGCTATACGTCGTGTTTCTCCTCAAGCATCACACACATGTCAGTCAGCCAGTCAGTCAGTCAGCATGTAACCTTAAAGGTTCAAACAAATAACACACAGCACTACTGCGGTTACAAAAATTTTGCGCTTTTATAATTCACTTACCTTTTTTGGTGTGATTATCACCCGCTATTAAAAAAAACACAACTGAATGCTTTGAATGAAAACCTGTAATGTAGTCGTGGCGGGATCAATTTTGGCGTGGCGCCCCGCCATGGAAGAATGAATATAGCAGAAACCATGAGTGTAATAATGCTGAATGCTCAAAGATGTCATGTTGTACTTGCCGGTACAGACATCCAGTCTACAAGCTGAAATTCACACAAGGATCTAATAGCCGTGACATAAACTCAAAAACCAGAACGGATTTGCTGAAAACAATGCAAAAAAAAACAATTTTCACTTTTTAGTGAAATATGTGTGTCTTAATAGTGTTTTTAGCAGCTTGGGACATATATATGACTGCTAACATCTTAAATGCGTTTTGGTGTTTCTTGATCCTGTAAACTCCCCATAAAATTGTCAAATTGAATTATTCAAACATCTTGTGAAACTATATCAGGGATCGAAATTGCGACCATTTTGGTCACATATGCGCCCGAAATTTTATCTATGCGACCTTAAAATATATTTGGGAGCATTTCTGCGAGTGCTTAAAATTGCTGTGTGCGACCAGTTTTTACTGCAAAATGTTCTGCACATGCGCGGATTCGAGAGACATTCACGCAGAATGCATCTCTAAGCTCTTTGTCTGCACTTGAAACGCAAAACTCAGCGCTCGGGAATGGTTTAAAACAGTTGTCATGTCAACTTGCTGCATTAAACAAAGCCAAGTCCGTAATGCTTGTCCCGCCTTTGCGCTCTTTCCCACCACTGCTTTAGCACTGAACGCGAATGATTGGTTAATACCAGCTGTCAATCACTCAGCGCCTTCTGGCTTCGGATGACAGAGAGAGCTACTACCACGAAAAATTGTAAAGTGCTGAAGATGAGAATGAAGATAACACTGACATATTTAGTTTTAGAAACCATCTAGTTACAAATAATGACACATCTTACTAGTGATCATGTGCTGAATGTTAATCCACCATCTACACTTTTCCAAGAGTAGAAGACTTCCATTGGCTTCAAGTCCGCTATGTAAAGTCTGTGGGATGGAATTTTCAGGTAACTGTTTGCCACATCTAGCACGAGAGCTTCTGTTTAATCCTTCATATAATAGCCAGATGCTGTTCGCCGTGCAAGGGGCAGCTATATGTCAAATTTAACACCACGTACACCATCACAAACGGGCTTGCGCTGCGTAAACTAACATCGCTACTCCTAAAAATAAAAAGGCCGGTATTGCTATTAACATGTATGCATATAATAAGGTACAGTATATGTCAAAAGCATCAGTGCAATATCAGACAGCACTTGTGAGAACAGCACAGTTTTACCGTTAACAAAGTCATGTCCAGCAGTGTGTGCAGGGCCGGTGAGCGCTCCGTGTATGCTTTGGTCACTCAGTTATGTTATAAAAATGTATTTTCTTGTGATAACGGGATTGCATTGAGACAATTTTCTCACGCTTGCATATATATATATATATATATATATATATATATATATATATATATATATATATATATATATATATATATATAAATTTTTTTTTGCTTGTTAGTTTGATTAGTGTTGATTTCAAATACAATAAATATGTTTGTATAAAACTTGTAGTAATGATGCTCATAATTGGTGGGTGCAACTAAATTTTGGCTGATGCGCCTACATTTTTAAAGTTAGGAGCACCGGTGCTACCAAGCAAAAAGGTTAATTTCGAGCCCTGTATATATATCTCGCAATATTTATTACAGAAATATGAAATATCACAATATCAGGTCTGTCCAATATCCTGTAGCCCTACTAAATAGTCTGTCCTCTGCCTAATGTGGCTCCCTAGGTTGTTTTATACCATGTTGTAGTTTAAATATGGAGTTTTTTTAATGGGCACAAATATCAGCAATAAAAAGTGCTGATGAATTAGCTTTTTTTTATTCTGCCTTCATGTTGTTTTGTTTTGTGTAGAATTGCTGTATTATATTGCATTCTTTACTTGGCTAAAGTAAAAGTATTCTGTTTTTACTTAATGTAATATTTATATTATAGTCTAATTGTAATCAAAAACAGCTCATGCTACATCTATTTAGCATCTTTGTTTAGGTTAACTTTAAAATTCTGTGGTTTCTCAAATAAATATTTTTTGCATCCTGCTCTGGGGGATACTTTGTATAGTAACAGTGTGAATAAATGTATTGCTTATTAGGACAGGGTGGTGTGATGGTATATATCATTACGGCAGAATAAATTGTCAACTGCAATAGATACTGCTACATTTAAATAAGTGCACATGGCTAACTGACATGCAGTTGTTTTCCCTGGGGTTCAAACCTACAGCCTTGGCATTGCTGGTCCTATGCTCTACCAGTGCTTCTACCAAGCTGTGGTTTTTATGAAGCACAATTTTACATTACTGTATAATATGTAAATATGCATTTCTTATATTTTTCCAATAATGTTTGAAGCAAATGAGCTCAAAGTCAGAGTAAAACCTGCAGCTTTACTGTCTTTCTGTTGCAGCATTGGCACAGTTTCCGTTGCTTTCCAGTTATCATATTATGAGGAGCTGTGATTCATCCCAGGCATTATATCATACCCTTGGATGTTCTTTTGTGCATGCAAAGCTAAATTAAGCTCAAGAAAATAGTGAAAATTGAATATTGTGTTGACCGATAGGGAGTTTAAAGTGGAAGTGAAGCAGTCAGTCAAGTTTACATTATTTTGTAAATTGCTTAACACTTTAATGAAAATATACTAAACAAACATAATTAGTGTAACCATTTTAAAGGAAATGGCATGTTTTACTATAGCTTTTAGCACGAGAGAGCCACCATCTTGGAATATCGCTGTGTCTGACGTCACGGGGTTGGTTCTGTTCCCAGAGCTGAACATATTAGGGCTGTAACGATACACGATATAAAATCGAAATCGCGACACTCAGATCTACGATCCTGTGTCGTGGTGTGATAAGGGAGAATCGCGACACACCCCGTGACTACCTTTCCAATAACGTCACGCGTGCCTGCAAAAGTTGAGCTAGTTGAAGAAGAACGTGAGGAAACAATTTTTTTCCGCTCGACATTACGAGCACTGCTCCGTTTGAGCCCTCGCAATTAGCGTTTAACCGGGAGAGCTCGCACGGAGCTCTTAGTAAGGGACTGTCTGAATGTGTCAGGAATATCAAAAACAAAACCAACTTAACCCCTTTTGACAACAGACAACGGCAGAAACATTGCCAGTGCTGTCAAAGCATTGTTGTTAATGTGGCTGCGCAGAGAGGGATGGGCGTTCACCAGATGTCCCGACTCCTCTGCAGAGGAAACTTTTCTGTAACCTTGCTGTGCGCTTTCTGTTTGAACCTTTGAGAGTTAACGTTTAGTGCTGACTGACAGCGCGATGCTTGAGGCCAGGAAACATGACGAAGCTTTCAGTTAAGATGAACACAGTTTCTATAGTTATACTTTATTTATAGATAAAGGTATATGACTCTGGTTATAATCACTCTATCTTGCTGGAAATTTATAGCCGTTTCGCTTTACTTCAGGACGCATGCCGCTCTGAAGGTCTAATCGCTGTTTTAAGTTATCCAGAGCTGTATGAATGTACAAATCTTGAATATAACAATAGCATTAAATATTACAATTGTAACAACACAGACAGCAACACTTATGCACAATCGATACCCAGCTGATTCAGTCGTTTCATAAGAGGACCGCGCTTCTTCTCTTCGTTTTTCCTTGTCAACAAAGGCAGTGAGATGCCCCTTGTTTTCGGCTTATAAAGCATGTATGCACATTAATGCAATAGCATATTTAAACAACAAAACTGTTTACAAAAATTCTACATATGCGTGCGTTGTTGTTGTCATTTCATCATGCAGCACGCGCACTTGAACCGCGAGGGAGAGAGAGGAAACCATCAGGACTTATTCTTTAAAATAATGATTTCTATTAAAATGTAAAAGGTTTTGTTATAATAATAATAAGAGCGGGGCATTAATTAAATGCGTATTTTTTCCGTGGAGCGGGCAATTTGAGGAAGTCTGCGATTTTTATTTGACGGAAGAAAAAACATGATTGGAAAAAAACAGCCTATGCCGGTTATTAAAAAGAATCAGTCAGTATTTTCGTTTTGTAATATAAATTAATTATTTAAATGAAAATAATTTAGGGCAGTCTTATTTATTTTATTCATTTTATTTAAATTATTCTGCTCTTCTGTGCTAAACACTGCAGGTGCGTGAAGATGCTCTGTTGTTCTGTTCTGTTATTAATATGCTAGCATTTAAAAATAAATCAGTAGCCTATTTTAAAATGCAATATTTAATGTGTCAGACACAAAATAGACACGTCAATTTGTTTAATATAAAATTAATAGTAATCTGACCAGTTAACCGTTATTATAATAACCGATTAATGAGCGGCGGTTGTCTGTTAGCAAAATTAACCGAAATGAGCATCCCTAGTAGCCATTTAATTTACTTTTTCTATGTAAGAGAACTTGATTGAAAAAGAATTTTTAACATGCTTGAACCATCTACAAAATGGAGTTTAGTTCGGTTTGGTTTTTCAAAAGTATTTTGTTACAAAGAAAACAAAAATGATATAATTCTATTTAATAAAAAATAGTTTTAAAAATCTTTTTTTCCCCACCCCACACGAAAAAAAAAAATCGTGATACGAATCGAATCGTGGGTCAAAAATCGTGATACGAATCGAATCGTGGGTTTGGTGTATCGTTACAGCCCTAGAACATATATAGTGGAATTAAAGGCTGGTTTATACTTCTGCGTCGAGTGATCAGCATGACCCACGGCGCAAGCCTTGTGTGTAGCTTAGACATGGACCGGTGTAAGATTCTGATGATAATGTTTTTTTTTTTTGTAAAATGCTACCTTAATTAAAAAGTAGCTCAACTCGCTTCATCAGGCTCGTAGCTCTTAGCATTACCCACACTTGTCACAGCTATCTAAGCCGACCAATCACAGAGCTTGCACTATGCGTCGTTGCGATGTGTAGTAACATCTTTTGAAAGGTATAAAGGCATATGTGTACACTTGATGCGGAAGTATACATTAGCCTTAATGGACTCAACATAGACAGTGTTGCCAGATATAGCTGACTGAATATCAGATTAATATTTGCTTTAATTTGAATTCATTTATATCTAAATTAATTTAGTTACTTTAACTGTCATCATTTTTAACCATACAGCCACCAACACCGGCAGTCACAACATAACCAGATCACATCGAAACACCGCCCACATCGAAACATCTCACCCACACACTTTGTTTAAATTACACTACCTATTAGAGTATGTTTTATTTTAGAAATTGGCTACAAATTTGTCCTATTTGGAATTTCATATATATTTTTGAACATAATGGGCTCCATGCACAGCTAGAATTTTAAAGCCAACAATAAACATTCGCTAAAAGCTTTATGTGACTATTTTCGATTTCACAAGGTTGTTTTTACAGCAGCGATCTTGTAATGTAATTACAATACATTCAGTTAAATATACTTAAGCATTCATTTAATTGTTCATGCTTAAACAAGATGAAAGACCGTTGTAACTGCCAGCGCCGTCAGTAGCACCAGTCCAGCGCAGAAATTTCATTAAAAATACTGTAGTAAAACTAGTTTCCATGTTTTTATAGACATGGCGGGGAGGGAAATGGAATTTTGTGCAGTGCAGTGCTTCTTGATTGGTCTGATAACAACTTCATATCGGATATGTAACAGGCAGTGTTGATCGCTGATTTTTTTTTTAAGTAATCAGATCTTAAACGTGCCTATTTTGTCATGGAAAGACAGTTTACCGGAAGCCCTTGGGCTGCCTTGCTGAAAATGAAAAGTCTGTGTGCATATAGCCTATTAGGTGCTGCCAAATGCCATTTTTGTACTCACTTAATCAAATTCAAACCACCCTATTGGGCGGTGAAACCACCCAATTTGGCAACACTGAACACTGATACATGTTGCTCCAGCACTGCCATATAAGAGGATTTACAGACTAAGGATACAATGATTTTCGCACTTTACTAAAGCACATCAAACAAACGTTAATGAAAATAAATATATAAGAATAAATATATTTTATATATTAGACATTATTTTGATGCTTGTATTTGCACCAGCTCCACATCCACAACTTGACCCAGTGGGTTAAATTAAATTAACATGCCATTTTCATCAAAATAGTTACATCAAGTGTGTTCTAATACTTTCATTAAAGTGGAAGTCAATTTACAGAATAATGTAAACTTGACTGTTTCACTTCCACTTTAAAACCTCCACAAATAATTCTAAAACTCTCAGTTGATAGAGTTTTTTAGGCGCTGATCCACTGTAATGAAAGGGTTAAGACGATGGATGATCTCCCGTGCCTGATAACACCATACCAGACTGTTTGGCCTCCTATCAAAGGGCTTAATAAAAAGTGCATGGGCAATGGTGTTTGTACAGCCCCGGGCAGTTCTCCACGCGCAGCACTGGGCAAATAACACCCTTCGAACTCACCACTTTTACATGTGCGGCCGGTTTGTTTGTCAGTTTGTGCAGCTGGGCGGCAGGAACTCTGAAGTGTTGTGCATGTTTGTTCTGCCAGTCAGCCACTATGATTAGGCAGCGGTTAAAGCAACAGGAAAAACCCTCTTTAAAGGACCCTCACCGGTGTGTACTATTCTTGAACTGCATTAAGAGGAGCTCTGCCAGGATCTGAGAATGGCACTCATGTGTTTTCCTGTTAGTAACTGACATGTGATCTGTCATGCAGTTTCATGTTGGGTTTTTGGCATGGGGGATTGTCTGGATTTCCTCTCTGTTTTCAGCATTTTTAAGTCATTTGTCCTCTGCTTTTAGACCCGTCGTGTACAGGAATATCTATCAACTTTCTTTTGCTAAATCAGCAAGAATAATGTTTTCTCAAATAACTGAGGCATAGAGTATTAGATGCTGTTAAGCTCTTTAACTAAGACGGAAAAACTATACTTTTTTGTTTTTAAAGAAGAAATGTAGATTTCAGAAGACCCTAAAACATTTTTTTTTATTAAAAAGATGTAATTTTATTGCTCTGATGATTTCAATAATTAGATATGTATTTTTAGTTAAGCTGAGTTTCCATTTTACAGTTAAAACAAGGATCCAGACAAAGAAATGTCTGAAATATTTAAATGAAAATTTGGGGAAAAGCACACTGACACAACGATTATTTTATTATTTAATTATAGTTATAACACCCTGCAGCCCAAGACCGCTTACTCACTGAAGCTAAGCAAGCTAAGCAGGGCTTAGCCTGGTCAGTACCTGGATGGTAGACCACATGGGAAAACTAGGTTGCTCTTGGAAGTGGTGTTAGTGAGGTCAGTAGGGGGCGCTCAAACTGTGTTCTGTGTGAGTGCTAATGCCCCAGTATAGTGAAGGGGACTTTATATTGTCAATGAGGGCAGTCTTTTGGTTGAGATATTAAACCGAGGTCCTGACTCTCTGTGGTCAAAAATCCCATGGCACTCCTTGTAAAAAGTCGGTGTGTAACCCTGATGTCCTGGTCAAATTCCCTCCCTCAACCCTTATCATGGCCTCTCAATCATCCTCATGCACTGAATTGGCTGTATTACTGTCCCTCCACTCAAGCCATAGCTGGTGTGTGGTAAGCGCACTGGCGCATTATCCAGTGGCTGCTGTTGCCTCATCTAAGGGGATGTTGCACACTGGTGGTAGTTTGAAGAGATCCCCCTCTCTTTATGATTGTGAAGCACTTTGGGAGTATGGCCATACACTATAAATGTGCATAAGAAATTGTACCATTTGTAACTTTAATAACCATTCATTCTACTGAACTACTTGTAAAACTAAGTCTATTTTTCACTTGATTATTTAATTACTATACCTGAATACTAGGGATGTAATGGTATTGTAAATACCGTCATACCGCAATAGGGATTTTTTAAAATATTACCGTTGTCGCATGACTCGATAAAACTATAGGTCTTCTGAGAAAATTTGCTCAGGCGAATGAAGCGAACGGGAGGTAGCGGAAACTACACTTCCCATCAGCCCAGGCGTGGCCATCATCCTTTGCTGTCTGTTGTCGCTACAGATCCAGTAATGCGGAAATGGAGTGTGCTGCTAGTAGCGGAGATGAAAAAGAGCTGGAAATGCATTTCGTTTCTCTCTAAAAAGATACGAGAAAGGAGAAAAGACATAAAAAAACTTGTATCCAGGCATTGCCAGACTGTGGTGAAATACAAGTTGGGGAATACGACTAATAACAGTCATGGGGACTGCAGAATACAGCACACTGTTCGGATTGATGCAGACATTGACTTGTGCCACAAAGAGACCTCTATCTCACTCATGGCTTGTCCTCTCAAGTGGGGGAAAGACAAGGCACAACGTTACCCACTGCTGTCAACCTGGGCCAAGTCATATCTCTGTCCCAGAAACCTCAGTCCAAAATGAGAGGGTTTTTTCTGTTGCAGGGGACATTGTAAATGCCCAGAGATACCAGCTTTTACCAGATTTTATTTATATGATAATTTTCCTTAAAATCCATCTCTATCTAAGTGAGTGAGTGATTAAATGTTGAATGTAATGAGTTTTCTACAATACTAAATTGAAACTTTATTTTTTTACATGGTTTAGTAATTTGGTGTTATTAAAACTGAAAAATGTAAGTTCCTGTTTCAAAGCTTACAGATAGATGGCTAATTTATATGTCATTGACACTTTTGGCACTTTTTTGGAATATCTTCATTAGTTTTGTTTTTTTCTGTAAATTATTCAATAAATACCGTACCGTGCCATTCATACCGAGGTATTAGCGTACCGTGAAATTTTGATACTGTTACATCCCTACTGAATACTGTTAGACTCCTTGGAAAACAGTAACATATTTCATTTGTCTCTTTTTCTTTATTGTTTTTATCTATGCTTGTGGATTGATTATTATTTCATGCAGATTCACTCCCCTACAGAATCATCCCAATCAATATTAGTAATACATAATATTTCCAAATAGAGCTATTCAAATCATCTGATGAAATGCATTCTTGCAATAGATATCGCAGAATAACAAAATATCTCAATGTCCGATTTTTTTTTTTTATTTCTATTATTGTGCAGCCCTTAACTGAACCTTATTTACAATTTTTATACCTGTTATTTGCAGCCGAGACAAATATTTTTGAGAATGTACATTCTGACGTAGACTTCATTCGTGGGCAGGCTTATCCTCTCTCTGTCTCTCTCTATCTCGCTCTGTGATAAACAAGCCCTGAAGTCCCTCACATGTGATTTCATGGCCAGGAAACATTATGCAACGTAGGACATGAAGTTTTTGAAATTGACCTCTTTTTTTGGTAAATTGTACCTCATAAATAAATAAAGCTGACTCAGTTTAAGCTCAATTTGCCAATCATATCATTCACATCAGTGATTCATATCGGTGCGATTTTTCCCCATTAGTTTTATTATGCAATTTCTAGATATGATGTATTGTTACACCCTTTTTGATGGATGAATGGATTTAAAAAAAAAAAATCTTAAGTAGGTAGTTAAATAGGTTGTTTTCACATGACGTTATTGCCGCGCAAAAATCAGATGAATGTCAGGCAGTAGGGCTGTGCGATTTGTCAAAAATATCTAAGTGCAATTTTTTTTAAACTGATATTGCGATTGTGATTTGATTTGCGATTTAAATTTTGTAGTCGATCTTCAGCTCAATCTGTGTTGTAGCTTTTTACTGCTAAAATGCAGTCAGTGTTAGTTAAAAAATAGGCCTATATGTGTCCTCGCTGTTGTATGCTTTCATCTGTTATTTTGTGATGTCTGGAAGATATCCACATAAGGAAAAAACTATAGTAATTTATAATTAACATGTTTTTGAACCACATAGTAAAGTGTATAATGTGTTAACAAAAAGATTATTTTTCTTACCTTATTGGCAAATAATTTAGCTTGTTTTAAGTCAGTTAGTTTTGATGTGTTTTTTTCTTTAGAAAACAAGACATTTCTTATGCTATTTCATGTGTCTAGTATGTATCTTAATTTAGATTTTTTTAAATATTTTGATTGAAAAAAAAAGGACAACAACTAAGTTAGTTTTTTAATTTTATTATTATTATTATAACAGCTCAGGGATGTTTAAGGACACTATGTTTGTGCACTTTCGAAAGATCTTATTTGTGTTTTTGAATAAAGGGTTGGAAATGAATGCTTTTGTTGTGTTTTTTAAATCCACTTCATCTAATAATTGAAAAAATAATTGGCAGATTAATCAATTATTAAAATAATGGTTATTTGCAGCCCTACTGATAAACTGTAATGTAACGATTGTGATGGTGTATAATTATAGCATAGAAAACTGAAGCCTTTTCAATAATTTCTTCTTCTACATTTACCACATAATGTGTTGTACCACAGCAACAATATAATTACTACGACAGTTTAATTCAAGTAATTATCTAAGCTTCCAAACACTATAATATTTACTATAGTATTTTTTCATATAACGTAATAGCTTATACAGTATCTAACGCCTCGATGACAGACAAAAACATTTTAGTTCAGAAGAAAACTCAGCCCTCTTCATGATATAAAGATCATGCCCAGCAGATGTGGTTATTTGCTAATTATTTAAATCTCCTTTGAAATATGGTATAAATTGCAAATTGTCTCCCATTCAGTTTTTTACTTCCTGCCCTCCATCTGAATTTCATGTGTCAAAAAACTCTGTTTAAAAACAACCTATTAAAATATTAATATTAAATTGAAGAAATCTATAAGTGATGCCTTATTATCAAAATGTAAACAGTAGAAATGTCACCACAAATTTGATCAATATTAAAAGAAATGATTTGGTGGTCTTTGCGGTCTTATTTTTGCAAGCGCGGTGAGCCATTGGTTACATTTTTGACGTTTTCCACTTAATAATTAACCAAACTAAATATCCATCTGCTGGTCTGGGCCAATAAAATCCTCTCATGTGAATTAATGTCTTTTAATGGACGGGCTGTTGCACCGCTGACTGCCTGTGATGAAAGTTGTGTCTGACAGAGAAGTTTCAGCCTCTGTTCCTCCTTTGTTTCCATGGCTACAGATGTGGAAAGCTCCTAAAGGGTAGCTCGGGTGGTAAAGCTTTGAAATATCTGTTGCATGTATATTTGATTACTCTGTGACTGCTGTAGCTGAAGCTCTGCCTCAGCTCGCTCATACCTGCGGACTTTGATCTGAGCCTCGTATGCATCACGGCACCTCCCCTCGGGTTATTGGTTGCTACAGTAACCGTTATTGGGAGGTGATGGACAGTCTGGAGGCTGGAGACGTGATGGACTATGGATCCACCAGCCCCCACTCTCGATCTCACCCTGTGAATGTGAACGCTGGGATGAATTTCACAGCTAATGAGGCTCTACCCTCCCCGAGTGCTGGAGCTGTGTGTGGGTGCTAACCGAGGTATGCCGTTTGGCTCTTCTGTCCACAGCGACGAGTTTTCAGCTCTCTGACCTTTGAAGATCCTGTCGCCTCGGCTCATTATTAGGGCATAAACTACACCAAGCATTAGGGCAGCAGAAGACCTCACCGTAGGGCAATTAGTGGCTGAGCTTGCATGAATCCTGTTCTGTCGGAACTGACTGCTTATTCCTCTTTTTTAACCAGTTTCTTCTTCATCCTATTGTCACATGGATGTAAATAAATAAACAGGCTCCTGCAGCAATGGGAAATACATAAAAGAAAAGGAAACATGTTTGTTGTGTTGTCTACACTTCACTTTTCTCTTGAGCTGGTCCTGATTTTAACAGCTGAAACGTTAGCATGCGTTTTGTGTATTCTAGGATTGATGGAAGATAGTTCTGTTCATATGCGGTGTTCATTCGGTGGACTTTAAGCATCTTTTGGTGCAGTCTTCAAAAGGAGTATGAATGTTGAGCAAACCAAGAACAGGAATGTACGCTGAAAAAATGTCTGCAAAACTGTTGCAAACAATTTCTTTGTGTTAAATATAAACGATCACATTTAATTGAATTATATTCAACTTAATTTCACAGCCCAAATAAATTGTTAACAACTACTTAACGTAAAAAAAAAAAAGTAAAACCAAGGTATCATCTTTGAATTTCTTTTCCTCAGTGTAGTTTGATCTTTTGGTTTATTTGTTGCAGAACCAAAAATGAGAAGGAATAAGGAAATAATGATAACCGTAAAGCTGCTCAACAAAACTATTTTAGTGATTACACGTAAATTAGTTTTTGCCTCTTTACACCACCATCAAATGAATGCTTTTTGGTAATTGTAAAATGGTAAAGGGAACACATTCATTCATTTTCCTTCGGCTTAGTCCCTTTTTTCATCAGAGATTGCCACAGTGGAATGAATCGCCAACATATACAGCATATGTTTTACACAGCGGATGCCCTTCCAGTTGCAACCCAGCACTGGGAAACATCCATACACACTCTTTCGCACACATACACTACGGCCAATTTAGTTCAATTAATTCACCTAGCATGTCTTTGAACTTGTGGGGGAAAATCTTAGCTGTATGCTTTTCAAGGTCTATAAGAAGTGTCATTCATGTCTTTTAAGGTGCACTCGGAGGACAATGGTCTGTGGTATCTTGTAATTTTGTTTTTGGTTGTCAGGATGATGTAGGCGATGTAGACCTGTAGTTATAATAATTTTTTTACAATATAGTTATGATGATATTTATACATGATAGAATAGTTAGATAGTTGATAACTAATGCTAATTGTTTTAAATATGTTTTTGTAGTTCGGGCCCAAATAAATATCTGTTGCTGTTTTTAATCATTCATTTGATTGAAGATGTGAAAATTAGTGAATATTATCGATGCATCTATTGGGTAAAATTGCTGCTTTTTACTGTCATCTTATGTGTTTTTGGTCATTATGAATGCACTGTCACTTTAATTGAGCACAAGCAGTGTGGCAAATATTTTACTTGCTTTAGCGATGCTCACACCTGGCGATGACGCGATGCTTCTGCGTGCGATGTGAAAGCTCTAATTTGTTAACATGGACGCTGAAAAAACACGCTGCTCTGCTCATGCTTTCGGCGTAAAATAGGCTTCAAGCTGCGTATTTACTGCAGACAAGATGGCAAGAGTCCAGTGACAGATATTTGGCTGTCCACACTAAACATGACGCAACACAGCAGAGTACATTTAAATAAATAAATGTCATTTATTTAAATATTAGTCACTTTACTCCCAATAAAATGGTAAGGGTTATATTCTAATTAATACACATCAAACCTATGTATTAAAAGTACATAGGCCGAGAGTGACAGATGTGGTTTGTCACAGTTTTGACTTTCATTTTCAAACTGTTTGCTAATTATTATTTTTTTTTAAAGATCTGAGGTGAGCTTTTTGCAGCTGCTTTTAGTAGTATGGCATTTGATGGCACATTAAATGGTGTCCAAATTCACATCGGTACCATTTAATACTGAATAAAGCACATAATCTGTACCTGAGGTGATAAGGTCATTGTAGTTTATGCTGTTGTTTTGCAACAATGTCAGGAAATGGAAACTAGAATTTTTGAGCGCCACTGTTGCAGATGGACAGTTAGTCTGGGTTCACACTAGCACTGTACGATTAATCAAATTAGACAAGTAATCACAATTTGAATGTTGCAGGTTAGCAAATGGCAAAAGGCTGAGATAGGAATTCTGAACAACACTATTTATAAACATACACATACTATTTATTTAGTAACATACTTGGTTTACGTTTCAACTTTTGTTACAACTTTTGTTCAACTGTTTTACATTTTTTAGTATTTTTGTATTCTGTATATCTTGTATATTTTGTATTTACTTGTTTTCATTCTTTAATTAAATAATTTCACAGATATGCAGCCGATAGCAAGTACCTGACTGTCCTCTCTGCGCGACAGGTTTACTAGTCAATTGAATAAGCACACTCTCTTCATATTTGTGCCGTTAAAATTACCCACTGCAGATTACACAATACAATAAGAACCACAAAGTATCTACCATTAGTTTTCTTTATAGTTATTATTTTTGTAAATGGGTATTTACTGTTTACCCAGAAACCCATTCAACCCTCACATTTCAGAATTAACCATTGTCAAGCCTTTTGCTACAATGACCTACTGTTTCCTCTATTGCTGTATCTGCAGTGCGGTATATATATATATATATTATTTTTTCACTTTTCCCACTATGTACATTTTTCTTGTCCAGAAGGATGCAGGTCATTGGTTTGCTATTACCTTGTCCTCCGTGTACACAGTGCATTTTTGATAAGATGAATATTGCTGACCACACCTGCTGCCTCTCACACCACAGCGTGTCAAACACAAGCTGACACCAACCTTCTTCACAAACGCTGCTTCTCTTAAGCGCACCGAATCCCATTGAAAACCATGAAATCACATTGGTGCCTAACACAGAATGACCTTTGATATATTCACATTAGGTGAAGGCTAGCCAAAAAAGAGAAAACCTTTTGGCAGTCAGCTCAAGCTTTGCATATTCAGGGAAAGGCTGTGGATTTGGGGTGCTGACTAACAGCGTTGAGAGGAAGTCTGAATGATTTATTCTGTGCAGGCTGGGCTGGGGCGGCCTCAGTGGCCCCTCTTGGGGAACTAGAGGAAAAGGATCCCGATCATGTCAGTTAGTTAGTGGAATGAGGCCCAGCTTTTGCTTTAAAGCCATCTATGCAGATGAATGCTGTCTTAGAGTCGTGCTCACATCTGCAGCAAAAACACTGTGTATATTTTAAATACTTTTCAAATGCTTGTTTTCCATATTCATACATTTCAAATCAGTTGATGTATTTAGCTGATCTATTTTTTTTCTCTTTCTCTTTCAGTATTATGTGCCAAGAATCTAGCAAAGAAAGACTTCTTCCGTAAGTATATGATTTTGTCTTTCACAATTGGAATGCTTTTTGTAGCTAAAAAGGTTCACTATGAAAATAAATGGGGTTGTACTTGCCTTTATTCACCTTTAATTTGAATAATTTTCAATAAATGTTGCTCCCAGTTTAAAAAAATGGTCAAAAATGTACCATAAAAGTATCATAGAGTGTTTTAGATTGAGTCATATAATGTTGTTTGAGGAAAAGACAAAATTGAAAGTCTTTTTTCCCCAGGATGATACTGGTCTCCAGTGCACTTCTAACTGCTTCAAAATCATTCAATTTTGAGCCATTTTAATTTAACCTAATTATATTAAATTTAAATAAATGTAATTTATCGTTTTATTATTATATTAATAGATTGATGGGTAAGTTTTTCTGAATTGATAAAATTTTCTAATCAAAAATGTCAAAATCATTTTAATAATAAACAATGTAATCTGCTCTACCAAATGGTTGACCATGTTTTGAACGTTTTAAATAATGACTGTTAAAGTCATTTAAGGAATGACTGTTTCAAATAATGGTTTACACTTACAGCATTGCTGGTTTACAAAGAAATCAAGCTGCACTTCTACACTTGATTTTGGTTTTATTGAAAAAAATAAAACAAGAAGAAAACATCTTAAATGTTTTATTTTTATTATTATTATTATTTTTTAAATAAATTTGTCGTGCACTTCATATTTTCTGATTTTCAAGTATATGTAGTAATTCCGGTACTTTTACCGTAAACCAACATATCAACTTCCACCAAATAGTTAATATTTTTCGAAATTATGGGATGTGTTGAAAAAATTGAGCATATACTAGCGACATTAGGAGTTAAGAATTTTTTGTTGGTGAGGTAGTTAAAGGGTTAGGAATTTAAGAAAAAAGTGCTAATGTTAGGGTATATTTTAAGCAACCTCTAAAATAAATCAGTGTTATTCATCTTTCTGTCATGAAAAACATTCTACTGGGTGAAATTAATGTATTTTTGTCACACTTTCTAGATTTCTAGACACTTTCTTATTTATTTTTCATAGAAATTAGTCCACAGTATGATTTAATTAAGTGTGCAACACTAAATTGCCCAAATTCTGTGACAATCAAATCTTACACAACTGATGCTGTTTCCAGGTCTGAAATGGTGATTTGTACATCGCAGAAATAACAGTGCACTGTTAATAGGGTATTTGCACAGCTAGTATTTTTTTCCCATACTGATGAACTTCTTGTGAACAGCATCAATGTTGTAATTTAATTAAAATATAATCAGTTAAATAGACTTTAGTGTTCATTTAGTTGTTGAAGCGTAAAATGAGACGAGAAGCTGTTTACACTCACGTGCCCATCAGGATCAGCAGGCGAGCGCAGAAGATCCTTTGAATATACCTGGGTAAAATAAATGTTCATATTTTAAAGACATGGCATGGAAAATGTCATTTAAGGGGCCGATCACACCAAATGCTTTTTTTGCATTGAGAGGCGCCTTTTTTGAAAGATTTAATAACGGCCGCGAGTGTACTAAGCGCTATGCCCAGCTCGCATTTAAACCACCTACTGCACCTCTCAAGTTACGTCAGTCACATCTTTTTCATTCTCCAATCAAATGAAGGCACAGGCGGGGTTTCCGTTGAGGTGACAGCAGTGTTTGTGTTGTTAAGATGACTACAGGGACTTTTGAAGATGGAGGAGAGACTAGTGTCTGCTGTTTTGAGTTATCTGATACTGTATGACTTACAAATCTTGAATTTCACAATATTATTAAGTTTTAAAATTATATTAATATCAACAGCAACACTCTCGCATAACACCCAGCTGATTCAGTCGTTGCCCAGCGACATAAAGGGCGCTCCGGTCTTCTTTTTTTCTTGTCAACAAAAACAGGCAGTGTGGTGCGCCTCGCGTTTTTGGAACATTTCGGTGTGATTGGCCCCTAATGCAGTGCTTCTTTTATATTCTGAGACCCACTTTATGTAGTATATTTATCAGGCAGTGAAGATCCTGGATTTTGAAAGAGAACAGACCTTAAATGTGCTGATTTTGTAACAGCCTACAGTTCTCCGGAGTCGATTGACCCAGGTTACTGAAAAATTTTAAGTCTTTCTGCATACTTCGGAATATACACTATTCTTGAACAGTTTTGTGAACCGGGGCAGTCATTTCAAGCAATATTACCAACTGTAAAAGTGCAAAAAGACAATTCAATATCACCGGAATAACAGTGCACTGTTAATTCATGAACAGTTTTGTGAACTGGGTCAACCATTTCAAGCAAAACAACCAGCTCTCAAAAATATATCAAAAAACATTCAGCGAACAAATGTGTACTGATACTGATACTGTTGAACTTTCTGAAATGCCAAGAAGAGATTGTGTGGATTTTCTGTGAATAATGACTTGTATATTGGTCTGTTCTCAAACAAATTGAATATTGATATAAGACAGATATTAGAACATTGTATTTTATAAACTGCTTCAGTAACATATTTTCTGGCTTTTATTTTGAAGTTTGACAGCTCCGGTCCTCATTCACATAAATTTTCCATTAATTCCCTAGTCATATTGAAAAGAGTAGAGGATATTCAACACATTCAAATTTTATGATTCGCAAAGTAAAAAAAAATACACACATCGGCATGTGTGACTAAATATCGCCGTAGGCTGAAGTATTATTTGACTCTAAATCCCTTGCATTCACAGAAATGGCTGTATAGGAAGCATTTATGTCTGTGCAGCTCTGAAACATTTGAGAGCTGTTCAGAGACGCCCACCGGCTGCCTTTATCACTGAGGGAATTCACATATTCATTTAGTGGCTCCCCATCAGATTCCAACCACTCCAGCATGAGCACGCTCTTCAGTGTTCTCTGTCCCAGCTGTTCTGACCGACAGGCCTGTTTACCCCACTGGCCTCGACCGTGTGTGTCCCACATATTATTCAAATGCCTGGTGTGCGTCATTCATAGATCCTGTTTCTGTGCCATGGCCATTATGCTTCTCGCGTAACAAAGGGCCGCATGAGAATGCATGACGAAGATGTGCAAAAAGTCCAATTGTCTCTGGTAATTATGCAGGACTATTATTATTATTCATGTCCTCCAACAGATGCAGCATGTATTTTTCAGCAGTGTTTTTCTCCTGGCTGAAAGGTTTTCAGTAGGAGGCTCTTCATAGCTTCACGCCACCCAGTGAACGGTCCACAGAGCATGAGACTGTCCTTTCAATAACACTGTCGAACTGCCAAATAACATTTTATAGGACTCCTGACTATGCCTGAAATGAGCATAAGCATGACCTGAAAGTAAACCTCTGGGACCGTAATTATGAGTCTAATTGTTGCTGGTGAAATGATGTGGTTTTATTAGATTTCATCTAGAATGCATGATGTCTGATCCTCTAACCGATTAGTGTTGCTTTTAATTAACCTTAACAAATTGGGTGCAATACTCTGACAAATACCTACCTTTGCACACTGAAGGTGACAAGAGCATCAACGGCGAGAAAGTTTGCTACATTGATCTTGTATTCAAAGGAGCTGTTGCAGCATATCAGTTACATTCCAGCATAAAAACATGCTTTCTAGCATGAAAATGTTTTGCACTTTTTATCAAATTCATTTAACTATTGAAGGGTTGGGCGATCAATCGTCGTAGGTGGCGGTGAATTAATTAAATATGAATAATTAATTAATTCATAACAAATTAATTATTTGCAGCCTACTATTTCAACTACCTGACCCGCATGGACTTTTTTTTACTCATAAGTAATTAAATCATAAATAAATAAAGACAAGTTACACACAAATTACCATCTGTCCATCAATTTTTTTCCATGGGACTCTGGCATGACTAGACAAAATGATCTGTGTCGTTATAATTGTGTAGACAAACTTGATTGGTTAAAAAGGTGCACATCCAACAAGAACCAACCAACAGCATCTGATGTTTTCGCTAAAATTAGCAAGTAATAGTGTAAAAGCGAAAGATTGAAGCAGTATACTGACACTGTGACACATTACCTGATAGATTCAAAGGGCCAGAAAGTCTTTAGATGGAGACAGGAATAATTAAATATCATGTTTAACAACTATAGTGAGATGCGATCCAGCGCTACATCCTTGATAAACTGTTGGACATGCACTGCTCTCTGGGGTTTTGTCCTGTGTTTAAAAAAAAAGTAAGATAATAACATTAAAGCACATCAGTAACTCACCAGTTACATTTTTAATGTTCATCCCTGTATGAAAACATCATAAATAATTGGAAATCCGATGACGCCAATTGTCAAACCCATGGGAACTACTGTGGCTGGAACCAAAGTTCACAGAACAGTGTTCTCTGGAATCCTCTCAAGCAGTGGACTTTAACATTCAGATTGCTTGCTGCAGAACCGCACCATAGGTCGTTACCATAAAGTTGACATGATGTTAACTCTCCTCGACACCCATATCTGCGAAGATGTGCTGCGCTGCTCCTTGTCACTTATCGCTTTTTTTTTGTTTTGTTTCCTGACATTGAAATAATATCCAAATCCCAGTGATTTTGAGGCCCATCGCAATGTGCCTTAAGAGTGCGGTTTACCCCGACCACGAATTGATTGACCGACGCCATGTTTTACAGAACTTTTGCAAATTAACTGGGATTAAAATATTTGTTACAACTTTGGGATTTTTAGTTTAGTTTTAAAGTTTAAAACATTTTTAAAACAGAGCATGTTTATAATATAAGTAAAATCGTTATGTAATTTTTTGCTGCTATAATCACCATGGTGTCCGTAAACGCTAATATGTGTGTGTACTGCAAACAGCATTTGTCTGAGACTCATTTCAGAAACGCTTGAATAAACTCCAGCACAATTACATGAAATTAACTTGCTTGGTAATTAGGAATGAGCTGGATTACAGCTTTATCTGAGTCTTTCTTTGTCACTGACTGCTGTTTATCTGACGTAATGCATGGTAACATGCAATGAACTGGGTGAAGCAGCTTAATTTCATTTAAAGTTATAGGCTACAAAAACAGCTACAGTATATTCAGACACCAAAATGGGCATATTCTGGAGGCTATAATAAATAATCTGATGCGTATTTTGAGCTGAAACTTTACAGACACATTCTGAAGACGCCAAAGGCTTTCCCTGCGTCTTGTAAAAGGGGTAAAATAGGTGCCTTTTAAAGTCAAGTCCACTAATCGCTTTTTACAGTCAATTTACAAGTACTTACAAATTGTACATTATATAATTTCTGTCTGAAAACTATAAAGAATGATTATTTTGTGCACATCATTGCTCTTTTGTATTTATCTTGTAATGTGTTTATTGTATTGCATGCAGATACCCTCCCATACAAAATCATCCCAATCAATCTAAAATGATAAATTTAAACAGAGCTATTAAAGTCATCTGGTGAAATTGTGTTCATATTGCAATAACAATATGTTGCAATATCAGTTTTTGCAAATATTTTTCAGCCCAAGTTTTAAGAGAGAACTTTGCCTGGGTGTGAATCTGTAAGATCAATGGCATTGTTGGAACCATAAAGCAAATTGTGTCCATCTTTTTTTTTTTTTTTTCAGTTCAGGCCAAACGTTTGCTGAGTTTAGACTTACTTGGACGTAGGGTTGCACAATATATTGTTTCAGCATCGATATTGCAATGTGATTATTCGCAATGTTGAGTCTGGATTATAATTGATCATTTTGCAAGTCATTTTTGAGGCCTCTGACAGTGAGAGGGTTTTGAAAGCATTTAGGCCTAAACTTTTTACCGTTTGTAACTTTGACAAATGAATAATGATTAAATTGTTAATAAAAACATGCAGTATTTGATTGTACATTTAATTATTCAATTACTTTATACCTGATTACAGTTTGACATAAATAAAAAAAACAATTAAACGCCGAGTATTTAATTAGTATCTTTTTCTTTATTGAATTAGTCTAAACTTGTAGATTGTTTCTTATATTTTATGCATATGGACTCCTCTACAGAATCATCCCAGTCAATCTAAAATAATCAATTCTTTCCAAATTGTTATTTAACTCATCTAGTGAAATTATTTATATCGCAATACATATTGGCGATTAAAAAGTTGCAATGTTAGATTTTTCCAATTTCATGCAGCTTTTTTACTTAGAATTATTATTGTGTGTGAATGTTTTTATTTTTATTTTATTATTGAAGTCTTTATTGCCCAGAGTTTCTCAAAAAAGTATGTTCTGATGGCTGGTCGATCTCATTTATATTTTTTCTCAAGGAACACACATATATATATATATATATATATATATATATATATATATATATATATATATATATATATATATATATACACACACACACACATTTAGCTATTAAACTTATATAAATTTTATTGTATTTATTTTAAATCAAATCACTTTTTCATTGTCACATCATCAACATCATAGTACGCATGCTATATAAATAAAATTGCCTTGCCTTGTATTATAATATATTCATTCATTAATTTTCCTTCAGCTTTGTCCCAGGTTTCTGTAATGTGATATATGTTTATGTAAAAAATGAGCATACTTATTCTGACTGGTTCTTCTTTTTGTCACTTTATTATTATTATATATATTATTACCAATTTACCAATTACCAATTGACTGTCTAAAAAAGGGACAAGTAAGTAAAACTTCAAAACGTCAGAGTTTAAAGACCTAATATGACAAATTAATGAGATAAATGATACAATGAAATTTATACACTAATCTCTTTGATAAACTTGCAAAGCAATCTAGCTAAAGACCTTCTGGTCAAATGCACCATACATAAATTGGTCAAGATTGTTAACCAAATGACTTCTTAAAATATCTTTGCAGAACAGAAGCATGAAATATGAAGTAAACTATTTTAATTGTTTATCTCAAACTAAATCGGAAAATTCTGAAAACAGTCATCAAAATGTGAGCATTTGGTTTATTAGATAGACAAATACAAGTTATTTGCTATTAAAAGGATAGTTTACTCAAGGCTGAAAATTCTGTTATCATTTACTCAGACTTTACTTGTTCCAAACATGTTTCAGTTTCTTTCTTCTGTTGAACACAAAGATATTGAGCTGAAAACTTGTAACCATTGACTGCCATATTATTATTATTTTTTTTTGTATGATGCTAGTCAGTGGTTACAGGTTTTTAGCATACTTTAAAATATCTTTTTTTTTCTGTTTAACATATTAAAGAAATTCATAAAGGCTTGGTAGCAATTAAGGTTTACTAAATAGTGAGTAAAGTTTAATTTTTGTATGAACTATCTCATTAATAACACCAAATCTTTGGATAATACTAAAAGAAATCACTCCTTTTAGCCTGTCATTATTTCGCATGCATGAAATGTCAAGCATGTCCGCTGTTATGCTTTTAGATGGTTTCATATAATGAAATTGTGACCAGAACATTGCATTTTAAATTAATAAATAAAATCAGGAAAAACAAAATGTTTAAGCTTTCGGTTTAGAAGTCATTTAGACTGTTACAGCCTTTACAAATACAGTAATATTGACGTGGTATGAAAACAGGCAGAATCACTCAAATGAAAGCATCAAGGCTGAACTCAAATTGTGAAATAATTTAGCAACTGAAAGCTTCAAGTTGTTTTTTTTACAGATCTGTAAAGTCATCCATATATTTGCAGTCTATCTAAATACTTGGCGCTGTCATTGTGAAAGCTGCTTAGCCATCCAGATTGTACCCGTTCTTTCAGAGGACAGCGTGTGACGTCTGGGTTTGTCCTCTGTTATTTATTTGTCTTCCTGCCATACTGTCTTTTTCCGCTACAGGGTTGCCTGATCCTTTTGCCAAAGTGGTGGTGGACGGCTCGGGTCAATGCCACTCTACAGACACGGTCAAAAGCACATTGGACCCCAAGTGGAATCAGCATTACGACCTGTGAGCAAATTCATCCTCTTATCAGTGGTGTTCCTCAGGGGTGGAGCTGAATCACTTTGAGAAGTTTGCTAAAGATTTTTTGATGTGTATATAGGTATATTGGGAAGACCGATTCCATCACCATTAGCGTATGGAACCATAAGAAGATCCATAAGAAGCAGGGTGCGGGATTCTTAGGCTGCGTGCGGCTCTTGTCAAACGCTATCAGCAGACTAAAAGACACAGGCTGTGAGTGTGACGCTTTAATAGCAACCCCTAAACTCTTCATTGTGCCATAATACAGTCATTATATGTCTCAAGTAAAATGTATGTAGTCATAAATATTTGATAACTGCATATATTAATCGTTTTTGTCTTTTTGATCATCAGACCAGCGTTTAGACTTATGCAAGTTAAACCCATCTGACAGTGATGCTGTCCGTGGACAAATCGTTGGTACGTATTCATAGAGTTTTTCAGATATAATGGCTTCGAGATGTGTTTAGAAACCCCTCAGGGACACTTTTTTAAAAATGTACTGAATAATAAGATGTCTAAGAAGGATAACACAAGCAGTGAACTTCTGAGAAAATCACGAAGCATTTGTTTTCTGATGCCATTTATTTCAGAGTGTTACAGTGAAGGTCATACTTTTAAGTGTGTATACGCTTTAGGAACACTGTGTGAAATCTGATATGAATTTTCAGAGTAATGTTAATCTATGCTGTATTTGATCAAAAATAATGGCTCAGTGTAAAGACTTGAACTGTTTTCATCATTACTGTAGTGAGTTTGCAGACCAGAGACAGAATTGGCAGTGGAGGGCCTGTGGTGGACTGTCGAGGACTGGTAGAGAATGAAGGGTGAGTCAACACACGTCTTGAGAATGCACAATTATTCAGCACTGGAACTGACTGGCTGTCTGCCCAGATAGAAAGCGCATTATTTGAGCTTCCCGAAGGCCAGTTAGTTTCACAGTTCATCACTATTTTGATGATCAATATTTAGTATGTGGATTTGGCACGCTATGTTTGGGAAAATAGTTTTGGGGCTTTTCTATTTGACATGATTTGATAGTGTGATGATTATTATAAGATTGCTTAATATCAATTTTTTTGGTTTTACCCATGTGGCCTATGTTATGACATCAGAAATATAATTTAAATTTGCAGCATTTACTTCGCTTTTCTGTTTGCTCTTATCCTGGTTCGTTTATTTGTTTTGCTCTCATAAGTGGTGTAGAGTGTGACAGAATAAGAGGGAAGGGTCCTGGCGAAACCTGAGCACAAGTGGTCACAAGAGATGCATTAATATGAGGTGGAAATGGTAATTAGTCTCAGTTGACCACTTGTGAAAGATCATTAAAAATGCAAATTAAAAGGGATAGTTCACTTCCAAAAAAAAAAAAAAAATATATATATATATATATATATATATATATATATATATAAAATAGATTAAAATGTTAAGCTTCCCAGACTTTTGAGTTTCTTGTTTCTTTTTTTTTTCGTCAAATAAAAAAAAAAAGATATTTTGAAGAATGTTGGAAACTGGTAGTCATTGACATCCATATTAAGAAAAAAAATACCATGGAGGTCAAGCATTCTTCAAAATAGAGACAAGTCTGACATTATTTATACCCCTAAAGACAGAAATTTAAACATGTTTTGAATACAAATGTCAGAATTATCAGTTTTGGTGATCTATTTCTCTAAAAGGCCTCAAAACCACCTCTGTCTCAGCAGGGTGTTTTCACACCTCTAGTTTGAAAAAAGTCAAGGAAGTGGGTGAGTCCAGCTTTGTTTAGGTGGGAGTGTCGAGTGGCGAAAGAGGGAAGGGCTTGCATGAAAAGGGGAATTTCAGTACGTGTAATACAGCTGATTTTTACACCGGCAACACAAACACAGACGCGGGGGAAATAAATAGTGATTCAGAGAGCAGCATTCACAGCAAATCTGAAAGCTGTGTGGAACTGGAGGATTTTGAGTCCGTAATATGATATTGAAGTACTGTAAACTTAGTAACTGAATCATTTTGACTGAGGTATTTCTTCAAAACTAAAAGAATACTGCTGACGATACTAACTAACTTTGCCTCTGAATAAACATAAACAAAGAACATTAATCACACACTTACCAAATCAGTAGAAACAGGACAATCAAACTTCGATTTGGTTCAAGCAATTGATCCAAGTGTGAAAGCACCCTTATAAACACAACACTGACGACCCATGTGTCTGAACAGTTCTTTTACTATTTGTTTAAATTACGGTGGACAACACAACTTGGCGTCTCTCTGAACACTGTAACAGGTAAAAGAAGTCTTCGAAGCTATATCATGCATATTAACGTTCCATCTTGTTCACAAAAGAGCAAGCTAATTGGTTCAAATGAAGTCTTTCTTATGAATTAATGAAAAGATGTGCTGAAAACTCAATGATGTCACTGTACCAGCCGGTACAGACAGCCAATCTCCACACTGGAATTTACACAATGATCTCATCGCCGTGACGCAGCTTCAAAATTTCTTTTTAAACCGGAACAACGAATTAGCTCAAACAACACAAAAAACTAAAACAATTTTCACTTTTATAGTGAAATATATGTGTCTTAATTGTGTTTTTAGCAACGTGGGACACATATGACTGTCAACATCTCAAAAAAATGCATTTTGTTGTTTCATGACCCTTTAATGTCAGGTGAAAGCAGATTCTTTGTGTGCTTTAAATGTGTGTGTTTCTGTGTGTGTGTGTTTTCACACCTGCTCTGTATACGTGTGTTATTCAGGCCAGTCTTTGAAGACTCGGGACCCGGACGGCCTCTCAGCTGCTTCATGGAGGAGCCCATGCCATACACCGATCCCACAGGAGCCGCTGGAGGGGGCAACTGCCGTGCACTTGAGTCACCCAATCAGGAACAACGGCTCCAAGCACAACGCATCAGAAACCAGGATTCCCGAGGGCACACGCACACCCCCCAGAATCGACCGCACGGACACCAATCCCCCGACCTCCCTGAGGGCTATGGTAAGCCTAACCACATTATGTGGCAAGATGGTCAGGAGTGGAGCTTATCAAAGAGTTTTTTATTGTCATTGTTGCTGCATTTAAAGGGACAGTTCACCCAAAAATGAACATTTATTCACCGTTCACTCATACTTAAGTAGTTCTAAGCTTTTATACATTATAAAAAACATTTATTATACTATATAAATAGATGTTGTTACATCAATTATGAGTGTATACATTATACAACCAAGACATTTTGAAAAAGGTTGGAAAGCTGCAGCCATTGACATCCATAGGATGTTTTGTTCCTAGCATGGATTTCATTAGCCTGTTTCACACAAAAATACCAGTAAATATCAGGAAAATTTTGTTATATGCGGAAAATTTCTAAAACGACTTCAAAAAAGCAATGTTCACACATCCATTCAAAAATTTTGGTCAGTTCTGTCATCCTTATCCAGAAATGAGCTCTAAACATCTGCGCTTATATTTGTAAACATAGAACATCTTTTATTGATGGTTACACCTTTTTTTATAGCGTTAGCATTTATGCTTTGTCCCAGACAAATTCATAGGCAGAAGTGCCAATCGCAGTTTGACAACATCACAAATTGTGTAGATGGATAAGTGTTCTGAACAATTTGTTTAAAAATGTATGGAGGAACATGTCAAGATGTACATAATATGTGTGTGTGCTGGCGCTCACCAGAGTACACCTTTACGTGCACACGCATCAAGCAACTGAAGCAGAGCTCGAAGGTAAATAAACAGCGGTTTATCGTAAGCATTTTAGCGATAATTTTTTCCACATTTGGCATTAAGAAGCAACAGAGAAACCTTATCTGACTAACATCTAGCAGCTAAATGTGTCTGGAAAAAAATTCAAAAGACTTGTACTTTCATAAACAACGCAGATGTGAATGTCCTGATTGGCCAATAGACGTCTTCCCAGCAATATTTCTTCTGCACACAGCGCAGCATTCTGGCAAATTACTGGTAATGTTACAACTTCTCTTTTTGGAAAATTGACAGATCGAATTTACAGGTATTTTCAAAAAGGGCCTGTTTACTAGGGTTGGGCATCTAAGCTATAATGCCGATCCGATACGCATCTCGATACAAAGAATACGATCCGATATATTAGCGATACATTTGTGACATATTGCGATGCAACACGATACGATTCACACCCATATCACGATACGATGCGATATTTCAGCACTAATTAAATCAAGTTTATGAGATGATGTAAAAGAGGATGCTGTGCCATTGAATGAGTTTGATTATTTATTAACCAAGCAAAACCAAGACTTTTTTTTTACAAACTGGCTCTTCTCTCAGAGCCAGAGTGTCAGTTTACAGTAGAGGGCCATTTTAGAACCTATAGCACATATTATTTAAGTATTTTCAAGATAAACAGAATGTATAAGTGCAATATATATTATAAATGTATATATTTGCACTCTTTCAACATAAAGGTTTAGCATTGCACAACAAGAATTGTGATTTAACTTTTCAACTATGAAAACAAGTTTTACAAAGATATATTTTGCCACTGATTATTCAAAACTTAAGGTCGTGAACTAGCAGTGTTATGCTGCGTTGAAACATCACTGTCATTGTAAACAACAGGCTAATAAAATATAACAAACCAGCAATCTTCTTGCTGTGAGGTGGTCAAACTACCCACTGTGCCACCGTGATACCCATTATTTTTATCATTATTATTAATATTATTATTATTATTATTAAATAAAAATTAACAGGAGGAGGTGTTTAAAACCGCCTAGGGCGGCATTATAGAGAGGGCGGCGTCCGCAACACCCAGTTATATCCGCGCATAGGGTGGCAGAATAGAGGTCCGCGACACCCGCGCGTCCTCAGTTATATCCGCGCATAGGGTGGCAGAATAGAGGTCCGCGACACCCGCGCGTCCTCAGTTATATCCGCGCATAGGGTGGCAGAATAGAGGTCCGCGACACCCGCGCGTCCTCAGTTATATCCGCGCATAGGGTGGCAGAATAGAGGTCCGCGACACCCGTGCGTCCTCAGTTATATCCGCGCATAGGGTGGCAGAATAGAGGTCCGCGACACCCGCGCGTCCTCAGTTATATCCGCGCATAGGGTGGCAGAATAGAGGTCCGCGACACCCGCGCGTCCTCAGTTATATCCGCGCATAGGGTGGCAGAATAGAGGTCCGCGACACCCGCGCGTCCTCCGTTATATCCGCGCACAGGGCGGCAGAATAGAGGTCCGCGACACCCGCGCGTCCTCAGTTATATCCGCGCATAGGGCGGCAGAATAGAGGTTCGCGACACGTCACTTCATTTTCATAACCGGTCACTTTCGTTTTCACATTGGGGTTGAGGGCGGCGTGATCGTCCTCTGCCTAGAGTGGCAGTTCAGCTTGCTCCGGCCCTGCAGATGATGAACAATGCAATAGCATCCGTTATTGGCGTAGAGCGCACAAAACTTTTGCGCATGGAAAAAAAACTTGCAATGCTTTTCTCACCACTTTTGGAGCTGGTAGCTACAGTTGAAGCAGTGCGAAAGCCGGGGATGCAGAAACACTGGAAGATGCTTTCACAACAACACCGTGGCGCCGCTTCAAGTGAGATTTCAGATTACTCGTACTGCCCGCGTATTTTATAGATGCGCGGCACATTTTGCAAATTGCATCTGTCCTGTCAAGTCGTCCATCCTTAAATCCATAATGTTGCCATACTTTAGATTTAAAACTCAGTGGGGAATAAAATGTTTGTTTTGCTTCTCGCGCTTTCTGAGGGCGCACCACTAGCTTCATCCGCACACCTGATACAGTGAGTTGTAGTGTAAGTGTACACATCCGCAAATCCGTTGCTAAGGCTTACTTTATGTAGGTCGATTAAATTATGCGCCAAAAACAGGTTGACAACACTTGTTGATAAATAAAAAATACATTCTATATTAAAAAAATAAGCTGTATCTCGGAAAAACCGATGCATCTCGCAAAAACCGATGCATCTCGATTTGCTTCCAAAATTTCATTCATCCTCTGCTGCTCTACCGATGCACTCGCATCGTGCACGCGCATGACCGCGTATCGATACATATCGATTAATCTTCCCATCCCTACTGTTTACACATGATCCCACATAATGAACTCTTCAACATTTGACATTTAAAATCTTCTTTTGTCTTCAAACTGGTTTGAAAGGACACATAAATGATGGCAGAATTTTCATTTTTGGGGAACTGTACTATTTAATGTTCGTGTAGAGCAGGGGTGTTCAAACTTGGTCCTGGAGGACCAGTGTCCTGCAGATTTTAGCTCCAACTTGCCTCAACACACCTGCAAGGATGTTTCTAGAAAGCCTAGTAAGAGCTTGATTAGCTATCCCAGGTGTGTCTGATTGAGGTTGGAACTAAACTTTGCTGGACACCGGCCCTCCAGGACCAAGTTTGGACATGCCTGGTGTAGAGTGAGAATGAGTTTGTCATTCTGCCATCACAACAGTAAACAAATTGTTAGAGAAGAGATGTCATTGCAAAAGAGAGAGGAAGCTGATTTGACTGAATATCTAATGACCACTGCAGTATTGCTTAAAAAGAGAAAGATCCATTTTATTTCCAAGGCACGCTATTGGGATTCAGCAATACTTTTCTAACAACTTCACCTTTAATGCACTTCAAATAAGCTGGTGCGAGTAATTTTTCTGTCATTATGTATAATCAGCAGGTCACTTGTTATAAAGACAGGGCTAGCTTTGTTCAATGGAAGTATATATATAAATATTTAACTACAAACACAAGTGGTTTTGCACATCCCTGGAGTGTGCACCTGATCTCTTACCCACAGTACAGTCGGAGTCTGCTGAGACTAATACAGCTTAGCGCTTTGGGTAGAGGCTACTGAAGTGCAGTGAACTGGAGAGACTGAGCTCTGAAAGGAGTCCATTCAGCCGGGCACTGCTGCTTTAGCTGAGCCATGTGGCCGCTGCAGCCTGCATTATACAGGTGGATTGACTGCGCTAAAGCCCCTCATTGGAGTGTAACTGTGTCTGACCCGGCTGGTGTTGTGGTCGGGCCCTTTGGCGTGATCGCCGGACGGCGCCAGTGTAATTAAATCTCAGCCTAGACATGCCACACTGGCTCTGTGCAGTCTGAGAACTGGAAGCCGGGCGTTCTGTTGCAAAAGCCCTGGCGCTCTTTCAGGTTTCATGTAAAACTGCTGTCTGAGTTAGCGCTTGCTCGTTCGCTCTTGACGTGTGCCTCTTCTCTTTTGTACCACAGAGCAAAGGACCACCGTGCAGGGCCAAGTCTATTTTCTGCACACACAGACTGGCGTGAGCACCTGGCACGATCCCAGAATACCCCGGTAGGTTTAATCACCACCCGCCTTCACTGAAATAACGATTGTGCCCTTTCTGATTGCTTCTTGCTGCTATTGTAATATCGCTCTAATCGTTTAATGTCCACAATCAGCTAACTTGATAATCAGCACAATCATCTCACTTAATAGCTGCTACTGTTGACATTGTGAAGCTTAATAATTTGCTCGTCATCAGGAGAACGAGGAAAGAGACTTGAGGAAAGCAAGGCGGGAAATCAATACAAGTCAAGCAGACAAATGCAGGTGTTTTTTGTGTGTGTCGAAGGTTATTTTAGTCACTGTAGCGCGTGACCTCTTAAATTGGCACCTTCTCTTTGGCCCAATCACATGCTTGTTTAATCAACACACATGCGAGCATGTTTTGAAAAAGTTCAGAAACCGCCGACTGTTTGTTTTGATCTTCCATTGTGCCAACATCTCTTTACTAAGACAAGTCAGTCCACATGGTGGCCATGTTTGTAATGCCTATAGGCAACTATTTCATATTTTAATAAAGTACTGAGTAGATTTTTTTTGTTTTTAGGCATGGTTGTATAAAATTTAACAGATATTACAGTAAAGACATTTATCTGTGATTTAAATCTAAAATAAAAGCTGTTTTTTTTAGTTTTATGTAATATATAGATTTCAGTATATAATGATGGTATATAGATATATATATATACATTGCTTCCCACAGGTTTGAAATATACTTGCAGTGGTAGTCGGATTGAAACACCTTTTACTCTCAGCACATAAATGGTCAACTACATGCGACAAACAAAAAAGTGATTTTTATCTGTATTTTTTTAATATGACACTGGTTATAAACCTTTTTATTTCAGTAGGTTAAAGTAAAATAAAAAAGATGGTTAAAATAAAATAAATAGACTATTTCTCTTACTTTTATGCTATTTTACGCTCTCACTCTTTAAAGTTGCTTCATTGGCATGATATTTTGTACAGTATTGACAAAGCAAATATACAACAAACGTGAAATAACAGAAAAAAAGGGAAAAAATAGACAATATTGCTTAAAAATTATAATAATTACAATAATATAAAGTGTAGATTATATAAATACGGCAAGATTTGATTGAAAAGTTGATTAACCATTTCTAATGTTGTAAAAATATATTGCAGCCTGTATAGATGGAGTATAGATAGTCATTTTGTTTTTTCCGAGTATATGGTTTATCTGAGTTTATTAAATAATTAGTCATTTAATGTTTCTCTCCCTGCAAAATGGTAATGCAAAAACAAAAAATAACGGTAACGTTAGAAAGCAAAAGCTGAATCCCGGACATTTTAGGAGATTCAGAAACTACATCCGGACGCATTTCGACGCAAAAGGCTCTGTGGGTCTGCAGAACACCTAATATTGTGTGAGGGCTTGACAGATCTGGCACACATAGAGACAGCTGTACGAAACGTGCAGAGCGAGAGAAGATTATCCACTGGTTGATTGATCGCGAATGTTTGGCTTCCAAAAAAAAAGTGTAAACGGACGATGATAATAATAGTATTATTCATGTGTCATCACCAAATATACTTAGGTGTTCGTTAATATATTTGAGCGGCCCGCCCAAGTAAAGTCTGTGTGGGAAGAACTGATATATAGAAAAAAGATTATTATACATTATTATATTATACAAATATGCATCTTTATAATAATACGAGTACCATAAAAAAAAATTTTAGCAAAAAAATACAGCCTTGATAAACTTTTTTGTTACATTCTAGGTTTAGATTAAGGATGCAACGTTGAGATTTTGGTTGTACGATCAAAGTCTGCAGAATAATCATGGTTATCATGATTATTATGCATTTATTGGTTACAAAACACTACTAGTTTAGAAAATCACATGAACACTTCTCATATTTTAAAGTGCTATTTATTGCTTCTCAGTAACTAAATAATACAGCACAAAATAATAATAAAGAACAAACAGTTTTTAATCTTAAAAAATAAAAGAATAAATGTTTTTGGCATTTAAACATAAGTAATAATTTTACACTGAAAAATAAACAATAAAACAATCAATCAATAAATAAGTAAATAAAGAAAAAATATATAGTTTTCTAATATAAATTTAAGCATCATATTAGCAAAGTATTTCTTTTTTAAAGAGAACAAATGTAGTCAAAGGCTGCTGAACATCTTTCTAAAGGCACTTGATAAACTGTATAATGTATTGTCTATATATACATTATCACCTATAACATTTGCAATTTTTAGGGACCGAGCACTGAAATGGTGCATAGGCCCTATTGGAATTGCTCTGTTTTTTATTCATTTAGTATTTTTTTTCCTCTTTGGAGTAGAAATGTATATATTTTATACAAAGTATGAAGCTTATTGGTCAGTTCTTATCACGTAACTCATGGTGCACCGTGTGCACGTCACCCTAATATGCTCACAAGAAATTAAATAGCGAACTTAAGTGTGCAAAAGACACGACTTGTCAAGGGCCCTTAGTTAATAGCCTCAGCCATAGTTAATCTAGTGTGTGCGCATATTCACCTGTTGAGAGGCTTTACGATTAATTAACGAATTAAAGCGCGGTTAATAGTGAGATTGGTCAATTGTTGCATCCCTAGTTTAGATTTAATTTTAAATATTGGGTTAGATTTAGTTTAAAAATATTTTACCTTATGGTATAATAAAATAAATTGAAATAAATGAATCTGAAAATAAAAAATAAATAACGATTAGTTGTGGCTGGTAAATTAGGGGATTTACTTGGCACATCATGGCTGGTGGATAAGAGATGAATTTCCGACTGAGGAACTGGGTAAAAGGGCAGAGGTTTGGGCACATTATACATGTATGAGACAGCAGGTGTGATGGGTGCGCTTGCTCCTTCAGGGATTTGAACAGCGTGAGTTGTGAGGAGCTGGGCCCACTGCCGCCCGGCTGGGAGATCAGGAGCACTGTGTCAGGACGAATTTATTTCGTCGACCACAATAATAGAACCACGCAATTCACCGACCCCAGGTTACACCACATCATGAGGTAAAACATCTTTCACATCGGCTCCGTTCATAACATCTGATTACTCATCCCAGCTCTTAAATGACCCTGTTAATTATTCACCACAATGAATAAATCATCCCTGTGTAATTAGTTGCTAGCAATGATAATTGCTTGCTCTTGTAAAGGTTTATTCAATTAATTCTCAACATTTATTTAATTCCTAATCGTCCCTTGTGGGAGCGTAACCCAAATAATGCATGATTATTTCATGGTCCACTGCTATGAGAGTGTGACGGTTTTAGTTTGCGTGTGTTTTGCAGCCAACACTCTCAGGTGAAGGAGTCGAGCCAGGCTCTGCCCGTGCAGATGGAGGTTGGCATGGAGGAGGGTGATGGAGAGTTGCCGGTGCGCTACGAAAGAGATCTTGTCCAGAAACTCAAAGTTCTCCGGCATGAGCTCTCGCTGCAGCAGCCTCAGGCCGGCCACTGCCGCATAGAAGTGTCCCGCGAGGAGATCTTTGAGGTACTGAATAGTGCCAGTCATGTAGTGCATGCATAATTCAGTGCTGAGGAACTGTTTTTGTCATTGGAAGTGGCACGGGATGCATCACGATTAGCTTTTGCATACTAATGCTTGCGTTTTGGTCTCTGGCAGTCAAACGCCAACATCAGTGTCTTCAGCAACACTGCTGTTTTTGGTAAAATGACACTTTAGGAGAGCATGTTTATTATTTTAATTTGATGAGTCATCTGTGCGATCTTCTGTTTGTTATTATGCATAGAAATGTTTGGGGTTGGAAATGATTTTAATCTTTTGTTTTTTAAGATTTTTATCAAAATAAATAAGACCTACTGTATAGTAAACTAAACCGTTTTTTTTGTTCTTGTCTTTATATTTTTTGTAATAAAGTTTGCAATGCGTACTAGGGCTGCATGATTAATCCAAAAATATCACAATCTCGATTCGACTCTACACACAATCCTAATTCTGCTTTTATACTATTTGGCCATTTATATTTTCACGGTCAGGAGAGAAGCGTAAAGGCGGACGCACAAGTTTTTACAGCAACTTTGACACCTCCAGATAGCGTTAAAAGTGCCACAAACTGTATTTATATGGTATAATTCCTCCAAGATGTCATTTCTGTTTCAATGTAATGATGTATTTGGGGCTGCGAAATCACATGTGAGGTGTTAATTACAGAGAGGACGCGCATGTACCTGCCATTGATGGCTACTTCAGTGAACAGAACCTGCATAGGATGTGAATAACATCTAATAAAGTTGTAAATAGCGTTCAGTTTTTTGCACCAAGTCATCGTTAGAGAGCCGCACGGGCGAAGTATGATTTGCATGGATGTGTTTTTTTCTCAAAGTGACTGCAGCCATGAGCTGCCCTCAGAAGTGAACGTGAAACCGGCTATCACATTTTAGAATTATGATTACGACAAGCGTTTGATATGTTTTTTCTTTCATCGCGAACACAAAGTGTTGTGCATGAAAATAAATGTATACTGCTTCAGTGTAACTAATCTAGCCCGATATAATGTTGATTATAATAACTGATAATGACAAGTGTCTCATTTTACCAGTGAATAAAATGATCTAATAATGCTGTCAATGACAAGTATATGTCTTAAACATAATAATTCAACTTTAGAATTATGAATAGTTGTATTCTAATGTCATCGCTTTGCTGTGAATTAACTACCAGGACATTTTTAAAGTCTGTTCAAGTCTATACAAAATTGAGCATTTTAACCAACAGTCGACCTACACATAGGCCTAATATTATTATTGTTGTTTACTATATGTTTGAGAAATAACAGTATTAGTAGGCTACTCATATTAACCTTTATTTTACATCTACAGAAATGTGAGCAAATCATAATCTTGATTTTAAGCCCAAAAAATTGTGATTTTCATGCAGCCCAACTGCGCGCTCGTGTTTTTGATTGATTTATTTATTTTTTATTAAACTTGTCAATAATGTTATTCAGAAGGTCATGATTCGAACTCATTAAATAATTACTTTCTTATAGCTTTTAATTTACATTCTTAGGTAATACAAAAACAGATGTTTCGACACAGTGTCTTCCACAGTGTGTGTGTTAATATATTTTTAAACAATTTATCCTGTCATGTTTTTTTTTTTTTAATCAGTCATTATCCAGTCTTCAATGTTGAAAACAGTTTTGCTGCCAAATATTTTTGTGGATATCGTGAGCAGTCCTTGGTAGATGTGGAAATGTGAGTGCTCTAATTGCTCCTCTGTCTTCTCTGTAGGAGTCTTATAGGCAGATCATGAAGATGAGACCCAAAGACCTGAAGAAGCGGCTGATGGTGAAGTTCAGAGGCGAGGAGGGGCTGGATTACGGAGGAGTTGCTAGGTAGCATATGAATCTGTTCCATACGAAAGGTTCTCATTAATTAATTTCCCCAGCGCCTCATTATTCCCCCATCTCTTTTCATATGCCAGACTTGACTTCATAATTTCAGCAGTTTAGCTGAATCTCAGCCAGGCTTATCAGCATGCAGAGCATCATGCTCACGATACTGCAGGTGTTCCCCTGTTGAGCACACAGTTTAGACTGAACAGCAGCCAGCAGGCTTTCTGAAAAAATCTGACGTTTGTGTCTGAATTTCTGTCCTGTGTTTCAGGGAGTGGTTATATCTGCTCTGCCATGAGATGCTGAATCCATACTATGGCTTGTTTCAGTACTCGACCGATAACATCTACACACTACAGATCAACCCAGACTCCTCCATCAACCCTGTAAGTCACAGCGACCTTTGCCTGCTATTTCTCTCTTAAACAAGGGCCAGTTAGACAGCCTGTTATAAAGCTCTTTAGTAAACGTGTGGTGGTTGTTATGTATGCTTGGAAAGCTGGTCCATGTGTTGCTTTGCTGCTGCAGGGCTTTATCAAACTTCCTCTCACTCATGCCCTCTGCTGTTCATTTCAGGATCACTTGTCTTACTTCCACTTTGTTGGGCGGATTATGGGTCTGGCTGTTTTCCACGGGCACTACATTAACGGGGGCTTCACCTTGCCCTTCTACAAGCAGCTCCTGGGGAAACCCATTCAGCTTTGTGACCTTGAGACCGTGGACCCAGAGCTGCACAAGAGTCTCGTCTGGATCCTGTGAGTGAAATTTTATAAAAAAAATGTATAGATTTAGCTCAGTAGAATGTAATAGTTGTGTGGAGAGCCTGATTTTAAGAAATTGATAGAATGGCTAAAACTCAAGATGTTATTAACGTAAAAGCATTCCCCTTGTAATTTTGATTTTAGCATTAAAATAATAAAATCAAAACATTTATGCCATGGGTCTTAAACTCAATTCCTGGAGGTCCACAGTTTTGCTCCAACCCTAATCAGACACAGCTGATCCAAATAATCAAGTTGTTCAAAAGAGTCTCAACACCTGGATTATTTGGATCAGCTTGTGTTTGATTAAGGCTGATTTATACTTCTGCGTCAAACACCGGCGTATGCTACGGCGCTGACGCATAGCCCTTCGCCGTGGCCATCGCCGTCACTGACGTGCACTTCTCAAAAAATGTAACTACACGTCGCAACAACGCGTAGCGCAAGCTCTGTGATTGGTCGGCTTGCTAGCGCCGACGAGTCTGGGCGGGACCGAGAGCCGTGCGAATGGCGCGAGCGATTGTTTACAAGTGTGGAGTCCCGTGAAGGAGCTCCGGATGGAAAGTTTTGTTCTGTGTTTACCTCATGGTTAAAGTTGTTGCACGTCCGCCGGTTCCTGCCTCAAAATGAGCGAGTTTGAGTCACTTGTACATCCAGGAAGTGTTCAGAATAGCAAAACAGAAGCGAAGAAACTCAACACAGAGGAACATTTACACCTTACTGCCCACTAGCGTTTCGGAAGTGTTAATGCAGACCAACAGAGACAGCGCCCAGAAGTATAAATGCACAGCTGCGTGCGTTGCCTGCGCCGTGAGTTGCGCCGGTCACTTGACGCAGAAGTATAAACCAGGCTTTAGGGTTGGAGCAAAACTGTGGCCCTCCAGGAATTGAGTTTGAGACCCATGATCTATACCATCATTAAAACCTATAGTGCATTAGGCTTCTTTTTTACATTATGTACGAGCAGTCGGACAAACAGCCTTAAAAAGTGTACTATAATATATAACAGCCATAAAAGCAACGGACCTTTAATCATTTCCATTGTCCAGAAATCCAGTCTATTGTCTGGATTTCTTTCTCTCCAAATGTAATTTGGAATACCAAATGTCTTTGTACAGATGTCTTTTTTTTTTTAACAGTTTCTGGTCATTTTAATAGAGTTACAAATTCTATTGTCCATATTAACATCTGTTGTCTTCTTCTCTAGTTTGTTATTCTTGCTTCTTGTTTTGCACTGACTGAAACAACATCAATGGGGAGCGTAAAAGTAAAACCATTTGTCCTGTAATCATATCGTCTTGATAATTAAATATTTAGTTGTATACGTATACCTAGAGTACATATGAAGTAGTATAATTTGATATCAAACTGTTATATTTTTTATAATTATGATTTTCCAAATTTTTGAATAATGTACATGAAAACTATATGACCTCATGGGTGTAGGAAGTATAGGAATTTTGCCTTGCAAACAAATTGTGCCATCTGTTTCCATAATTTGTTTCAAAGTAGTTTCATAATAGAACTAAAGAGGCAGTCGTTTGGACTTTTTAAAATAATTAAATTAATAGCTTAAACTATTAAAATAAAGCCTGTATATCTATAGTACCCAGACTTTTCTTATTGTATAGATTTTATTCTAACATTTGTTATTTTTGCAACCCATCTCTGGGAAACATCCACACACAGTCATTCACACTCATACACTACGGACAATTTAGCCTTCCCAATTCACCTGTACTGCATGTATTTGGACTGTGGGGGAAACCGGAGCACCTGGAGGGAACCCACGTGAACACAGGGAGAACATGCAAACTCCACACAGAAACGCCAGTTGACCCAGCCGAGACTCAAACCAGCGACCTTCTTGCTGTGAAGCGACAGCACTACCTACTGCGCCACTTTGTCGCCAGAATTATTTATATTATTTATTAAATTTCCCAATTATTGTATTTTACTAAAGTCTACCCCAACCCTAAACCCAACTGTCCCAGTAACTTAAAAACAGTAGCTGTACAGAGTATTATTTATGTCTATTATTTATATCTATTAGATTACCCAATAAATTGTATTTTTAACATCTACCCCAACCCTAAACCCAACCGTCACAGTACACACTGCTTTGCTGGACAAAGTCAGGTGTCTAATAACTCATAACAAAATAAAGGCTTTATTACAAAAAAAATATTATTAGGGAAATTGCTTGAAATATGGAGACAGACTTTTAAAGCTTATTTATAACATTTCAATAGAAGCTTTGAGTGTAAATATGATGTGTGTGACATGCAATTTGGTACAGTCTGATATGAACAGTATTAAAAAGTGCTAGTTCCAGTGATAAAGCATATAAACATGGTCACATTTATTGTGCTGCATGTGATGTTTGGCCTTTCAAATGTAAAAAAAAAAGTATGAAAATAAACAGACAAAACTAAGTGAAATGTCCTATTTTATGTTGATTTTGGTGTTGACAGAAAAACACAATTTTCACAAGCCTGTTATTAAGCATTTATGGGTCATCAGCATCTTAAATCCTTAAAGGTTTTTAATAATTAGATTTATTTTTTTAAAACGTATATGCATTTATGTATGTACTGTATTATATAATCTACAAAAAACGAATTACCGCTTGTGCGAGGTGTTTCTAATGCAGTGTCTATGTGACAGGATAGCAAATTCGAAAATTCGAAAAAATGATTCTCTGCTCTGGCTGACTTCATCAGTCTCACACTATCTATTTTCTTTTTCTGAATGTCTTGATAACACCATTGTGGCTTTTTTCTTATTTCAGCAAATAAGACTGTAAAACAATTATTTGTTTTAATCTTCTTTTCACTGCGCTCTAAGCTTTCCCAACTATGATGACTTCTGCTACTGAGAAACCCAGAAATGTGTAAAGGGTCTAGTGTTGATGGGTCATCTGTTGAATATAAGCAACAGTAAGAATAACTTTGCTCTATTTTTCTCATGTTTTTCAGAGAAAATGACATCACATCTGTTTTGGACCACACCTTCTGCGTAGAACATAATGCTTTCGGCAAGTTCCTCCAACATGAGCTCAAACCAAATGGCAAGAACATCCCAGTCACAGAGGAGAACAAGAAAGAATACGTGAGGTGTGAAATATTTAAAGACTACTGCAGTAGGAGATTTTTATATGGAGAGCACTTTGTTTTTATAAATGTATCCTCATGAAGAATGTTGAGTTATTTATGATACATCTAAAAAAAATTATATTTGTAATGTATCTTTTTCTTCCTTCAAAATAGCTTATTGAAGTAACAAACTTGTTGTTATTATGTAATATATATATTTATCTATATTAATCTTGCCATGAAATAGCTTTAAGTTGCTTATGTGGCATTGAATAGCCAAAAAAAGTAGTAAAGTATGAAGAGGTACAGGATTGTACATCATAACTGTTCTCATAATGGAAGAAAGTCATCCAGCAGAGGGCAGCAGTCTCTCTGGCTATTGGCTTCAGGTTTTAGGAGCCTCGCTGCTTTTTCCTCTGTCAGTTTGATTAAGTGACCCTTTGGTAAATAAGCTGCCAATCAAGAATGTTAGCGGAATGTCAATTTTTATTGTGCGGGAGTCATTACCAAATAGAGGATGTTAATGGAGAACTGTGGGCTTCAGATGCCTGTTAGTGTTGTCCTTGTTCCATTGCTGCTCTGTGATGATTGATTGTGTCTAGGCTGTACGTCAACTGGAGGTTCATGCGAGGCATCGAGGCACAGTTTCTTGCCCTGCAAAAGGGCTTCAACGAACTCATACCGCAGCATCTGCTCAAGCCTTTCGACAACAAGGAACTTGAGGTAATTCTGACAGTTGATGCTTGCTGAAATTGCATGCTGATTGACTGGAGATATTAAAAGGGCTTTACATAATAAATTGCAGAATCGTAAACCTCATATGATATTTTAAACATTCTTGGTTCAAAAATGAACAGATATGTTTAAAATCCTGTCAATTAAACAATTTATTTATTTTTGTTTTGTTTTAGAAAATAACTATAGACCAGGGTGTTATTCATAAACACAGAGCAAGAATTTAATTAATCTTTTTGATCAGTATCATAATGCATAGTAATAATAGTAAAAGTAGTAAAAAAAAATACTAATTTTAAAAATAGTGAAAAAAATTATTCTTACTAACAAGATACAGTTGAAATCAGAATAATTAGCCCCCTTTATATTTTTTCTCTAATTTCTGTTTAACCAAGAGAAGACAATACATTTCTAAACATAATAGTTTTAATAACTCGTTTCTAATAACTGATTTATTTTATCTTTGCCATGATGACAGTAAATAATATTTACTAGATATTTTTATTTTTGTTAATTATGTCATCTAGGCAAATTAGGATAATTAGGCAAGTCATTGTACAACAATGACTTGCTGTTTGTAGTGTGGACTATCGAAAAAAAAAATTGTTAAAAGGGGCTAATAATTTTGAACTTAAAATAGTATTTAAATATTAACAACTGCCTTTATTTTAGCCGAAATATAACAAATAAGACTTACAGTCTCTACTTTATCAACACAGATGCATATGTGTGTGTTTGTGTGTCTGTGTTTGTCTGTGTGTGTGCTTGAACTTTGTAACGACATTGTGTGTGACACATCGTTGCAGAAAGGCTTGAACTAACTCCTCAACAAATACATTAAATACTCATTGGGAAAGTTCTTACTGTAGTATTTCTTACAAACATTACATGAGATCCGCTTCCTTCATGTCTGTCACTGTGGTGTTATTCTGATGCAGACAGAGATTGAGGCTCACTCTGATAGGCACGTAGGAACGGTGGGCAGGGAGAACTAGCATTAAAGGCACAGGCAACAAAAACAGCTACAGTGTGTTCAGAGCAGAAAATCCAATGTTCTGAAAGGTATAATAAAAATGTTTTGAGCTGAAACTTTACAGACTTATTCTGTAGACACAAAAGACTTAAATTAAATCTTGAAAAGGGGTAAAATAGTTGCCCTTTAGAACAAAAATTTCTGTCATCGTTTACTCACCCTTTGTTGGTTCCAAACGCGTTATACTTTTTTTCTGTTGAACATTAAAGGAGATAATTTGAGGACCGGTGTTAACCTGTTACCATTGACTTCCATAGCAGAAAAAAACAAATACTATATAGAAGTCAATAGTGACAGGTTTTCATCTTTCATCACACAGACACACATACATACATATATGCATGTGTATATTTATTTATGTTAACTAATCTTTTTAAATGTTTCTTTGTTTTTTTAATAATTGTAATTTATTTGCAAAGCTGATCGATTTGTCTATATAAGTTCAGGCTTTAGTATCACACAATGATCCAGAAATCATTCAGTTATGCTATTTTGCTTCTCATTTGTCATCAAACACCACTGCCAAGAGTTTTGAATTATTAAACATTTATAACATTTAAAATCATTTACTGTTTGTGTTTTTAAATGTCAAATTAATGCGTAACCACAGAATTAAAGTAGGTGTTTGTTAACCTTTTTTTTTTTTTTACTGGCCCCAAACAAATCCAATACTGCGTCTTCATCTAATGTAATAGGCATATTTATTGGTACAGTATATTGCTCATAGAGCCTATTTCAATGGCTCTCATTACATGTATTTTCCTTTCCTCTCTGAGCTTTAATGTTGATAAATGTGACTAAAAGGTCAGTAATTATTGCTGGATACTCTCTGTGTTTGCAGCTGATCATCGGTGGTTTGGGGAAGATCGATCTGAACGACTGGAAGGCCAACACGCGGCTGAAGCACTGTGTGGCTGACAGCAACATCGTGAAGTGGTTCTGGCAGGCGGTGGAGTCGTTTGACGAGGAGAGGAGAGGCAGACTCTTACAGTTCGTGACTGGCTCCACACGCGTCCCTCTACAAGGCTTTAAAGCACTGCAAGGTGGCTAATGGAGAAGCCATGCGCACTTTCACGATTCTTGATAGATGACAGATGCACATGCCGATGTCAAGCTCTCTAGTCTTTCACTATTTAGTTGTTGTGTTGACCTTAAGTCTAGTGACGTATTTCCTGAAAGTTATTATGCACAATTCCTTAGTGCATGCTATTGTTGTTTTAAAGAAAAGCCACATTTTTAGCCGTTAAAGGGATAGTTCATCAGAAAAATGTGTTAATTTACTCACCCTCGAGTACTTCCAAACATTTTGGGTTTCTTTACTCTGTTAAAGGCAAAAGATGTCTTGAAGAATGAGGGACACTTGTAGCCATTGACATTTGTAGTAGGGGAATAATATAATAAGAGTCAATGGCAACTGGTTTCCACCATTTTTTGTGTTTGTTCGAAAGAAATAAACTTTGGAGCTATTGGAGTGTGAGTAAATAACATAATTAAATTTTCCTTGTTTAGCTATTCCTGTGAAAACAGATTTCACAATAGGGCTGCACAATACTGTTGTTTTGTGTTGTATTAGCTATGTTTTTGCACAATAATATATCCTAAAAATCTGTTTTGGTATCTTTAATGTAGGGATGCACCGATCTCGATACTTGGATCAGATATCAGTTTGATACCACATATTTTTGCTGGATCGGGTGTCGCCCAGCTGTTACTGATCTAAATCCGATCTTGCGCATGCACTATATTCTGTGTAAGCCAACAAAAGCCATGAAGGGTAGCCTATTATAAGGCAGTAGAAGGTTGTCATGTAGGCCTACTATATCCCACATGTTCTGAAGCTATTCTATAGTTTAATGTGAAGCACAGATGAACATTCAAGAGGTTAAATTCATGTTCTACATGCTTACCTACATACCTAACCTACATGCTTCCCCCCCCCGCTGCGCCTGTCAAATATTCTTCATTCATTCACAATCAAACTGCGTGCTGCTTGCAGTTGTTTATGACAACACAAAAAACTTTCTTCAAGACTATTTGTTCCTATTAGTTAAAATAATTAGCTTATTAATTATTTCATTAAATGGGATCATTTGACCTGCAACAGAGTTAATTGCTGTTTCTAAATCATGTTGTGTTGTGTCTGTTATATTAGCAGATCGCATTTGCAACCCTTGAGTACAGAGGGTTATCACCTGCTCTTCACACACAAAGTAGGCCTACCTGAAATGATCAATTATCAAGCGCTTCATTCATGCATCGTCTGGGCAGACGCGACATGCACCGCTCCGTAAAATTACTCTCATAAAGAGTTTCTGTTCTCTCATCCTTCCGCCCGAGTTTATTCTCCCGAGGGGAATACTTTCAGTGCTGTGAATAGCGAATTTGTAAAGCCTTGCTCATCTTGGTAAAAATTCTTGATAAAAGTAATATAAGTGAAACTGACAGGCGCAATATGGATTTGATAAGTAAAACTGGCCTTAGACAGTTTAGTCTGCATCAAACCTGCAGTTTTTTGTAATTTAGTCTTGTTCAAAGTGCAAAGATTTAGAGTTTAAAACTCTTTGAATAGCTGAAAATCTCTGCAAGATAATTTAGTCATTCTTATTTGCTGTTGTCATTTTCTTTGTTTCTACCGCTAATAGTAGTTCTTTTCAGCACTTTGAGGCCCTTTAGCTTTAACTTTGGGTCCTTCTAGCCAATAATGCCATACACACCTACTGTGAAGGCAGGTATCAATTTAGTAAGGCCCATCTGATTTGGATAAACAACCAATGCATGCAGCACTCAAATAAAACAAGTGTAAATTATTGCACTTCTTTGTGATATGGATATTTCATGTATTATTATCACATTAAGAATATTTATTTGATCTATTGTGCAGCCTTATTTCACACATTGACACACTGAATAAATCTCAAGCTCAATCCTGCTAGATAATCTGAATGTTGAAGTAGATGTGTTCATGCTGTCTTGTGTTGAGTGTGATGATTTGGAGAACAGTGATAACTAGAATGTATCTTTGTAAGGTTCTACAGGTTCTGCAGGACCAAGACTCTTCACTATTCATTTAATTGATGCCAACACAGACAACCTGCCCAAAGCCCACACATGGTAAGATTTAGCTTGAAACTAATATCCAATTCAATTCACCTTTATTTGTATAGCGCTTTTACAATGTTCACATAGAAGATCATAGTAATTTGAAAATAAATATGATGCCAAATGTCTGTTATGTAATGGAAAAACACTGCTGGTGTAGGGGTCATTTGATGAGGAATTAAACTTTTTTTTGACCGTTTGGCGCACTTTGTTTTTAAATGTGTGAAATAAAAAATATATGTTTTAGTGTGAAGTATGGAAAAAAATGTCACCATTGGGATTTAAAGAGTCGTCTAGAACTTGAACAGAAGTCCCTGAACACAATGAGTTTTTTAATGAAGTTAAAGATAATTTCTTTTTTTTTTCTTTTTTTTTTCTTTTTTTAAAAGTTTTTATTGCAGAAAGATACAATTTACAGCATCGGTAGACATATGCTACTTTTACAGTTTTTACAGTTTAAATTCCCCAATCAGGGACCAAAGAGAAAACACAAATTTCTTCATAACAGCAACAGAACATATCCCTTTGCCTTATTTTCCATTATTCTAATCAAAACTATATACAGAAAAAAAAGAGAAAAAATAATAAAGGGGGGGGGGGGGGGGTGAAAACAATATAACCAGTAAAAATAAGTCTTAAAATTCTATAGAAGAAAAATATTTGGTTGAATGGGAGTAATGTATTCAATCCATTTAAACCACAAGTCGACAAATATATCTGTTTGGTTGTGTACATTGTATGTTATTTTCTCCATAATGAATATATTTATCAAAACATCTGTCAGATCTTGCATTTGTGGGGGATTAGGTTTATACCAGCATCTAGTAATGGCTTTTTTACTTGAAGCAAGGATAATTCTATACATATATTTGTTTTTTTCTGTCCAAGGAGTCCATTGACAGCATACCTATGTGAAGTACCTCAAAGATAAAATCAATTGAAAAATTTATGATATATTCTAAAGTACTATGTATCTCTTTCCAAAAACTTCTAATGTTAGGGCTTCACCAAAATATGTGAAAATGGTTAGCATCCTGTGAACCACAATGCCTCCAACAATTTGAGTTTCCATGAAATGACATTTTCTGTTTTGGAGTAAGGAAAAATTAAATAATATTTCTCCAGCAAAATTCTCTCCAGTATAAAGAACGGGAAGTAGCCCATTGTAATTCACATATTTTTAGCCAATCCTCATTTGAGATGACAATGCCACTTTCTTTCTCCCATCTTTCTTTAATTTACAGAGATGAATCCCATTGTAGGTCCATCTGTGATTTATGAAGTTAAAGATAATTTAAAACGAAAATTAAAGGTCAAATTTTGGAAAAACATCTTGAAATTGTGCTAACAAGACAGGAACTACCAATGACCAATTTGATGTCTGTTATCTCTTTATGGGTCCTTTTTGTTTGAAACTTTACCTCAATTAAAACCCATTACAGAGTTTAAACCACACGAATACATGATTCAGCTAATTTAAGGTTTGGTGTTCTGTCGATTTGTCCTACCTTGTCCCATTCAGAAAGTATGCAGCACATTTTGATGACGCAACACCGGTACCCTGACATTTTGTCCTACCCATCAGATTTAGCTGCCAACACTGTATTTAAATGGTTCTGAGGTTAGGGATTAGGTAGGTTAGGGGGCGATATTGCAGCTTTATATTACACTACTCTACATCAAAATTTACACTGGTGGCAAAAATCTGATGGGTAGTATATTGCGTCATCAAAATGTGCTGACAAGGTAGGACAAATCGACAGAACACTGGGGAGACGCACTATTGACGGACAGCTTGGGCTGTCAGCCCGGCTAGTTGCTTTGTGTACCACATGTCACCTCTCATCCGGTTATTGCCGGATTGAGGTGGCCAAGTTCATAATATATAATTGGCTATTGGCTGAAAAGCATGCTCCATTGGTTATTCAACAATGAATCAGATTGCAAGAACAAAGTGTAAGGCCCAATCGTAATTCTACCCCTTATGCTGTGTTCACACCAAACGCGCAGATAAAACGCACTATTCACGCATAAATAGACACGTGAACATTTGAGTTTACCCTCTTCATTCGCGTGTCAAAATCCGCTTCATTCGCATGTCAAATTCACTTCACAACAGATGCGGATTCACATGATGGCCGGGGCTTCTGTCTGCATGGTGACTCTAGCTTCGTTGCTAATTGGCTAACATGGATTTTATTAAGAAGATGACTGTGTTTATGTGCTTTATGAAGGCTGAAAAACCGCATCAATTCGTTTGGAGCAGTGTCTGAGTCCTCTAGATCATTTCAGAGATCCTCCATTTATCAAATCTCCTCCAGAAACTTAACCTGGATAATGATAGCATTCAGCAGTGCTTCTGACTGAGTCAAGTCCAGTTTGATGAACTGTTGTCGGTGTGTGCAGGAGGAACATATAAATCACTCGCACTCGACTCTTCTTCTGCATCTGGTGTGAACACAGCATTAGCCTTTCCCTGTACCCCTACCCCTCATTTTGCGCATTCTTGTGAAGAGGTAGGGGGTGTCACAATTCTCTTTAGCTTAAAGGGTAAGGGCTAGATAGTCATAGAAACTGATATTTTCCAGTACCGCACTAGAAATCAAGAACATATGATGATGTGTACGGGTGTCCCATTTCTTTGGGGTACATTTTTATGCCCTTCCCCTTCATACTCTGTTTCAAGGGCCAATGGGTGTAGAGGTAAATAAAATAGAATTTCGTTTGAGCCTAAAGTGATGAGACCAAGTAAACAATTTAAGTTAAGAAGCAAAAAAGAAGCCGGCTTTAATTTCATTAGATTTCTCAACAATTCAGTTTTTTAAACATTTCTTCAGTAATTTAACCGTATAATCAGTTTACACATATTTACACGATTTTACACCTCCTTTCCCCTCCATAACAGTGGCAGTTAATGTAATTAGATGCTGCTATCATAAATTCAGTAAATACAGATAAATAAAATAATATAACCTCAAAAAAAGAGCACACATACAGAAAAAATTAATAGTAAAAAATAAAGTAAATAAAAAAACGCAATTAATTATGATACACAAGTCAAACAAGATAATTCTACTTTTACTGTGCGTCTCACCACAGTGACATTCCTCCATTCATCTTCCAAAAAAGCCAAATAATTTCCCCATCATCTCTAATAAACATCCAATTTATCAAGTAATCTATATGTCCTTGTTTCATATGCTGCCACCTTTCACTACATTTCTCAAAGTGAAGTTTCACAAACTAATTTCAAGAGGAACACGTGATATGAATGATCAAAGCTGGTCTCTCATCTACAGTCATTAGTTAGCTAATCAGATTAATCCAAACTCACTTTAAGTAGCCTGTCTAAAACTACTTTGTTTTCCAAAGAAACCCCCCCATCCACTTCTTCTCCCCCTTTTCTCCTTTACCAGGGGGAGCTCTCGAGAACTACCTGATCTCGTACTCCCTTTACATGCTCATTGACCAGGCGGGAGCCCTGGGATCAATAATCTCCAAGCTCAGGGTTCTCTCCCGGGACAGCATGCCAAACCTGCTATTATTATCAAGCAATATCTAAGTGTGAACTCTTGAATATTTGCAAATGATATAGATAAGGGATGGGCAACTACGATCCTGGAGGACCACTGTCCTGCAGAGTTCAGCTCTAACCCTAATCAAACAGACCTGCCTGTAGTTTTCTAGTGATCTTGAAGACACTCATTAGCATGCTTGATTAGTGTTAGAGCAAAACTCTGCAGGGCAGCGGCCCTCCAGGACCGAAGTTGTCCATCCCTAATATTGGATTTTTAGATTATCAAACATATTTACACAAGTGAATCCCTACAATACAGTTTGTTTTTGCTGGTGCTAGTTGATTGGGGTCAGCTTGGTGTGTCCCGGCCCTGAAACTAAACAATTCTCTTTCCAAAATACTTAATCTAATATCTCTCATATTCTTTCAGTTTCAACCGTATCGACATCCCGCCTTACGAGTCGTACGAGAAGCTGTATGAAAAGCTCCTGACAGCAGTGGAGGAGACATGTGGTTTCGCAGTGGAGTGAGCAAGCGCCCTGTCCAGCCAGCCAGCAATGGCAGCAAAAGCCACCAAACAGCCCCTGCCACCCTCTCACACCCCTCCCCTTCTGCAGGACAGACGGACTGGTGTCTCCCGACAGACTTTAGCATCACACTGCAGTGGAGGGCAGCGAACACCCTAGGTGTTTCAACTCATTGACTAATGGTTTTGGCATTACCACAACGAGTTCCAGAGGAAATGTAGTTTCTCAACAATGCAGTTGGTATCGTCTTTGTCACTGAAGCGGCGGGTTGATGCGCGAGTGTGTTTGTGCTGCAGTACATAGAGCCTCGCTGAGCCCGTGATCTACTTGAAGTAGAGCTCACGTTTTTTTTAGTCTAGGGGGAGGATTTTAACACACACACACACACACACACTCAGAGCCTGTGACCGTTAAACCAGTTTACCTACAGAAAAATGTGTCTCAAAGGACGAGGCTTGCGTTTGTCATGCTCGATGTATGTAAACGTCTCCAATTGTTTTCCTTTTTTTTTTTTTCCCCTTGCGTCCCGTTTAGTGCTATAGGATGACATTTCAGTGGTATCCATTTCCTGTGCTCTTCAGTTCTCATTGTAGAAATTTTAACTCGATTGCTTGAAATGTATTGTTGAAATGATTATTACTATTATTTTTGTGTCTAAGATCAAGAACATGCTTGACGGCGAGTCTTAGTCCTGTTGTGGGAACTGAATGTACCAGCGCCCATGTGTTCATGTTGAAGCACAACCATCGTGTGCGGTCGAAACACCAAAAGTTCTCACGGAGTTACAGTATTTTCGTCGCAGAACTTCTTTTAACCCTTTTTTTTTTATCCAATGTAAGCAAAACATTTGAATTTGAAGCATGTCACCTTCTCCAATGGCGTTCGGCTTCTTAAACCGAACTCGTAAGAAGATCAGATGCTTTAAAGAAGCTCTTCTTGTCCTTAATTTTGATGGACCCCGTTAATCTTTTCCAAATGATTATTATATGGTAAGCATTAACCGTTTTAACCTACCGTAAACTTGACTGTTATTTGCTTGTTTCGTTGATCAAAACCACTGCTTCGTGGAACATTCGGCACTTCCGCTGGCACATGTACGATCGGAGTGGACGAATGCTTCGCTCCTAGACTCTGACGGAGAGGCTTTTCTGGTTTTGGTGTGCTGAAAGAGCAGGGAAGTGTTCAAGATTTCATTATGTAGTGCTTGACGTGCATGGCACCAGATTATTCTTTGTAAATGTAAAGGATGAGCCAACCTCATGGTGTTTCTTCAACCACTTTTGTCCTTTTTCTTTTCCTCCTAATTTTTTTTAACCAATTATTTATTACCATGTAATGTCTTTTTAAGTATTGCTGCTATTACCATTATTCCATAGTTTTCAGAGAAAGCTGAGTTCTTGTGAAAGCTGTACACTAATCTCTTTTATTTTATGTATGAATCAAAGTATTTAAACCTGCTGCTGATTCTTCAGGAGGTTAAGAGGATCGGTTCGCCTGATCTTTTGACCTGGATGGAGTTGGCGAGTGATGTAGGCCGGGCCCCGGTGGTCATGTTCATATTTGTGATATATGCAATAAAATCCATCACCTTTTTATTCTTGGTTCTGTCTTACAATGTCTTCTTCCTCACTTCAGATCGGTTGGGATGTGTCTTTGACGAGTGTTCAAAAATGAAGTTTTCCAATTTTCCAAAAGACCGTGAATGCCTACAGTGGTGAACCGTTTTTTAAAACTTGCATACAACACAAGAGAGGTGATGTTTAATGTTGTGTAATTGTGGGAATGGCTAGTGAGCTTGAAGATGAGTCTGGACTTTGCCTGAAGTTACAGTTGTTTTCATTTTTCTCTAAGAAAAACTTTTTTTTTTTTTTTTTTTGGAGTAATGTGACCAGTATCATCACATTGTACAATTATTAGGTCCTGAGTGTCATTGTTTATTCGATGCAAGAGTAATGTAACTTACTATGTACTAAACATTTCTGAAACAAATTCAGTGTAAATAAGATTATATTAAAGAAACTAAATTGCAAATCCCTTCCTCTTGCTCGTTTCTTTGAACTTTGTGTGCGTGTGATTTTTAAAAAAAATTTTTTTTTTTGCAATGAATGTTAACAAAAGTTAGTAATCTGCCTGTCGTATTTCTTCCAAAATATTGGAGGAACAGATGAGAAAATGTGCTTTTGACATTTGTGCTCTTGACTCGAAAGGATTGGTCTGTGCAAGAAACCTAATTTACAACATTATTATCTTTTAAAGGGTTATTTCACCCATAAATGACAATTATGTTATTAATTACTCGCCCTCATGTTGTTCCAAATCCTGAGACCTTCGTTTATCCTCTGAACACAAATGATGGTATTTTAGATGAAACCAGAGAGATACCTCACCCTCTATTGACCACAAGGGTGCCGTGATGAAGAAAACAAATCTAAAACGGTGTTGAAACAGTTTCAGCTAACAATTTTACATTTTTAACCTTTGTGTCGTGTTCACATCCCGCCCATTACTTTAGTGTTCCCGGTCAAAGTTGACCGGTTTGTATGAACTGCTCTTAAATTAGCACCCAAAAAAACATTTTTCACCAGCAAATATTTATTCAACGTTCTTTAGCTGTGAACAATGTTATATAGTAGTGTTTAACATGAATTTATACAATTTGACATAAGTGAAGTATCACAAACTAATTTCGAGAGGAGAACGTGATATATCGACTACAGATGATCCTTATGTCATTAGCTAGCCTATCGGATCATTCCAAAACTACTGTAAATGTCCTGCCTAAACTTCATTCCCTATCTTCGTTTTGCTAAACCCTCCCTTCTATCCTTCTTTCTCCTCCTCAATTTTATGATCGGGGCGACAGTGGCAGACTCTGCTGCCTCCCAGCGGGAGGGTCAATGGCTCGAATTGAACTTGAACCAGTAGGCACTCTGCGCTGAGTTTCCATGTTCTTCCTGTGTTCGAGTGGGTTTTCCCCGGGTTTTCTCCAACAGTCTAAAAACATGTACATAAGCGAACTGTAATAACAGTCACAAGCACACTGAATCAGTTAGAACAAAATAACCAAAATATAGGTTAAAAAAACGAACTGGGGGGCTCTCGAGAAATACCAACGTTATCTCATGGCAATTCATAACTTTTTGATTTAGTGGCTTATTCTTATGAATTAGTACGATTTGCTCATTACCCAATGGTTAGGGGTGGGGTTGGGTGCCACGTCTCCTTTTTAAAATCATACATTTTTATTCGACTGAACATGTACGAATTCATACGAATTACCCACAAAACTGACAAAACATAAAATACTGACGTTTCCTCGTGAGATCAGGCTGTAAATACCTGATCTCGTATCCCTCCTAATGCTCATTGACCTGGCGGGAACCTTGGGCTCATCTATCTCCGAGCTCTCCCATGACACCATGCCAAACCTGCTATTATAGCCGAGCATTATCTAAGTGTGAACTCTTGAAGAAAAAAAACTGCAGTGGAATTACAAATAGGCACTGAAAATGTTTACAAAATTAACAATACATCACAGAAATCAACATGCTTTGTTTCATTATCAATAGACAGCTCGCTAAAATAATGATCTCATAATGGTCTGACCAAAGAAATTAAACATTTTTATCCATCTGAATGATTCATCAACCAGCAAACCACAACAAAACTATCCTTTCCTGTGTACCGAGTGCTCGAATTTTTATCCAGTCTTTCAATTGCACTATATTAGTGTACTGATGTAAGGAATGGTGACTGAGGGTGTGGATGGTGAGTGCTCCTGCTAGACCCAGAGAACGACTGAAAGAGAGACAAAAGTAATTAGTACGAATTAGCCACTATACTGGCTTCCACCTTGGCACAAGCATGTAAAAGAGATGTGTACCTGTAAAAAGACGGTCTGAATTGTGCGAGTGATTGAGTTGGGTTGGGGCGTTGTGTATGGGGATGTTTTCTGTCTGATGGATGAATAGTCTGGATACCCATTCATTTCCTATGGCAGTCACTTTTGACCGGGAACACCACAGGTGTAACAAGGTTGATTAAAACACTCGAAATCCAATGAAAGAGGTGATCATCACTTTTATATGTTCAAATGCATAGTGTTGCAAACAGATTTTTTTTTTTTAGTATTTTAAGTTGTAAATCAATCAGATTTGACCCGAACACAACAGGAAGGTTAAAAAAGTGAGACACTGAAGAAATGGTCTAAGAATATGAACCTAGTTTTAAGCCTCTTTTGGCATATTGCTTTCATACATTGACATGACAAACAAGATGGTGAAAATTTCGTAAGCAAGAACAAACTTCTGATCATTATTCTGGGGGGAAATACTGGAAATCTTGTCACATTACGTCAAATAAAATGATCTTTTAATAATTATAATAAAAGCTTATAATTACTTTTGGATTTCTTTAAACACTATAAAATGTGTAAATAAGCAAACAGTAGTAAATGCTAATGATGAGGAAAGCAGCGTTAAAATAACTTGTCTCCGCTAACTTCTTTTCCACCATTAAAAATGTCTGGAAAATCAAGGCAAATAAAATCACCTGTAATGTCCTTGGAGTTCTTCCCTGCCTGGCAGTTTCCTGAAAGCATCTTAGCATTGCCAACCTGACAGAGGTGCAGTAATAAGACAGTTTAAAGAGATGTTATAAAGACCCGAGTCCTACACTGTAAAAAATCCAACTTGACAAATGTTGAAATTGCTTGATTTGTTTTGTTGGTTCAGCAAAAATCTGTAAAAAAGTCTGTACAACTACATTTAACACATTCAATCAACTTAAACAAAGATTTTATTCATTAAGTTAAAAAGATGAGTTTTGTGAGCAACACTTTGCTAGTTCATCCAAAAAAGCATCTGCCAACTTGTTTTTTTGTGTTAAGTCAATCTCTGACTTTTTTTAATGCAATGAATATACAAGTACAATAACCTTTTGTTGATTGAAAAGGTTTCAAACATGTTAAATATTCTAAAAAAATTATCAATGGCATTATAGAACCTTTTCCCAGAGATGGGTTGGGGCTGGAAGAGCATCCGCTGCGTAAAAACCTGCTGGATAAGTTGCCGGTTCATTCCGCTGTGGCGACCCCAGATTAATAAAGAGACTAAGCCAACAAGAAAATGAATGAATGAGTATAGAACCTTCCATAGTTTGTATTAAAAAGTAAATGCTGAGTGAAAATGCTATTATTATTATTATTATTATTATTAATACAATAATAAATATAGTTATTCTTCACATTGTTATTAAAAACAACAAAAAAACACTACAATACTTATAGTAACTTTATTTGAAACTTTTAATTTGCAATTTAACTTTATTTGGTGCACATTTGCAGAAATAAGCTTGCATGCACATTATCATCTCGTGTTTATTCATTACCCTTTACAAAAAGATAGGCATACTTTGATATTCCAATATTTAAAAATAAACCACGCACTCAAAAATATGTTTCTTAAAGGACGATATAGCATCATTCTGTCCTGAGCTAAACCACGCCCTCGTTACGATGGTTGCGCTTACGTAACGTCAACGTCTCAGGCGGGAGAAACTTTAAGCATTGTACTTCGGTGGGGAAAGAGGCACGCCGTGGAAGAGCAATCTTAATAGTAAGTGTGCAAAGATTGTAGTTCTTTGTTTAAGACACTTCATCTAAATTTGTCCTCCTAAATGTTCATCATATACGGCTTGTGTAACTGATGACAACCGATTAAATTCTTATTTTATCTAGTAATTTGTTAGCTCCAAGTTTAATGATAATTTGAGAAATTATATATGGTACGACAGCAATAAAATAATAAAAACATTTAGTGTGGATGTTCCCAATGTTTAGATGCAAACAAAACAATATTATTTATAAATGGATTATATATATCATCTAGGGAAAACAGTGTAAAATGCGCTTATTTTCGAGATAGCACGCTTCCATGCAGAAGTTGGGTTTCATAAGAAACGCATGCGTGAGTCAACTCCTCATCCAAACTCCAATCCAGACGGTGGCGGTAATGTTCTAAAAGCTGGTTTCCAACCGCTATGAAGATCACAAGAAGAAAAAGAAGTTTGGCGTTTCAAAACAGTGGATTCCGGTCAGAAAGGTAAGGTTTTTACTGCTTGTATACTGTATACTTTGCGAATTTAATGCTTAAAACATTTTCACAGTGTTAGGTTATTGTTAGGTTATTGTTTAACTTGTTTATGCAGTGCATCAGTGATCGTTTACTGTTCTCTTTAAATTATCATTCTATTATTAAGAGAAATATATTAGTATGTGCTTTGATTTATATGTGTTAGCCTATGTGAATCAATTATATCTTATTTTCAAGCTGTAATTTGCGCATGTAAAACTGAATTTCTTAAAGCAGATTTTGATGGGTTTTATTTTTTGGTTATTGACAGTTATACTTTCTGATTTAAATGAATGGGTATAAATGAATATTTTTTTTCGGTTAAGTCTTACTGTTCTTGTTTAACAAAGGTTAGTGAGGTCATTTTGTAGCACATCACAGAGACCAATAGCACATTCTTATGAACATGTGAATAGGCATGTTATAGTTGGGTGATTAAAGTCCATTATAAGCTGTAAACTGCTAATACATTTTCAACATAGATTGAGCTTTTCAGACTTTACATTACTAATTGCTTCACAAACAGCTGAAATGGTTTATTGTTATTGGCTATCATCATCATCAAACATTTTACACAATGGTAGGTTAATCTTCATGGGTACAGAATAATGCATGTGCTTGGCCATCTTACAAATCTATGTCTAAGATTCATAAGGCTGTCACTCTGCATGAATCTCTGAATAAATCCTGTGTAACCTTTAGTGAGCTGATTATTTACACTATAGGTATTATAGCCATTAATTAACTTTGATAGTATTTCAGGATTTTAACTTTTTTGGGGGAGGTTAATAACAATGTGATGTTTCATTATAGACACACATGAGGAAGCTCGACTCAGCTTGGCTTGCAGACAGATGAGGACGGTGATTGCCTGTCATACACCTAAAGAAAGAACAAGTTTGTTTGCAATTATTTTAAACACATACTGTCAACATTATGTCATTGATCTATTACACTGCCATTGTCATTGATCTAGTGCCCTGCACTATACTAAAATAATGTTTTGTTTTGTAAATGTATCTGATCAAGGGGCATTAAAGACACAACTATAGTGAACGTGATGAAGAAAAATTATTTGGAACAAAGAGGCTGGAGAAAAAACTGATATGAAGATTTCAGAAATTGATGCAGCACCGCAAGTACCATCACCACCAATGACTATGGCAGGATCCTTAAGAACACCATCAAGATGCACAGATGCTGTACATTTCAGTACACCTATGAACATTTACAGTCCTTGTTCAAGTGCAGTTGGAGATCAAGACAACTTATTGCAACTCGTCATGTCTTTGTAAGAATTCAAGACATCACTAAATTTGTAATGGCTTAATGCAGCTAGAAAGTAAAGATCAACTAGAGAATATCAGCAGTGTCTAACCCACTGTTGTATTTACACAAGTTGCATGAGAATAAGCAACAGGTTGATTTATACTAATTTGTTATTTTTCTTTTTTAGCACGACTGACAAAAGTTTTAAAATCATGTGACGTCATAAAGCAGCAACTGTGCCTGATTCTCACAAATCAGCAAAACCAAAACAGACGTGATGAAATTCCAGATGTAAACACATTTGACCTTTCTTTGTCCAATTTGATTTGGAAAAACTTGAAAATCAACTAAACGAGCAGCCCGAACAAATGAAGAAACTGGTAAGTTTCTTGCTTATTTCTAAGTGTTTTATGTTTATTTATTTATTTATGTGTTTTTTGCTTCGTAGGTAGCCTACTTTGGAATCATTGGTGTTTTCCACTAAGCAGTTTGGTGTGTCCCGGGAAAGCTTTTGGCTCACTTTTTGGCTGAACAAATTAACTGGAGCAGGGCAAACCAAAATGTGGCCTTTCATGCACTCTCCCTTAGGACTGTCTAGTCAGTAAGTTGGTTTTAAGTATACATTTCAGTATAATTAGGGGCTGTTCCATCTGTGTATTTCTTTGAATCATTAATCAGAGGAACAAAACATCTATATATAGTCCCATTTAGGTTGTACTTATATGAGAGCAAGCATCTTTCTTTTTTTCATTTGTACTTTTTCACTACTAATTGTTTGTTTATCTATTAATCACAGATGTAGTGAGGAGAAATGTCCATACCACGCCACTGATAAAGAAGTGGAAAAATGCATTACAAGGTGGCTACAACGTGCTCCTGACAGGGCTGGAGGAAGGAGGGAAGAAGAGAAAGCTAATGTGTCAAATGTCTACATCAATAATTTATTTTTTAAACAACATTTTAAGTGTATTAAGATGTTCCCTGATACTTGGGTAATTTGTTTCTTTTATTTGCAATTATATATATATATATATATATATATATATATATATATATATATATATATATATATATATATATATATATATATATATATATATATATAATGACAATATGCTAAATTCTGAAGAAGCATCTTAATACATTTTTAATTAACATAATATAATAAAAATATTTAAAAAAATTGCACAAGACATAAAGATATACAAATCAAATTATATATATATATATATATATATATATATATATATATATATATATATATATATATATATATATAATCATCTCACTCATTTAAATGTATTATTATGTTTTATTACATTTATTACATTTATTAAAAATGTTTCTTAAGAATTCTGCAGTTCTTTTTACAATTTTGACTTTTATATTTTACACATTGTCATGGGTATTTGTAAGATGTTTCTTGCTATATCTTAAATTGGTTTCTATATTCAGGTTTATATAAAATTAAGCTGTTTTAAGATGTTTCTTGTACAATTTTTTAATTCAAGTCTATTGGGAAAACAGGGTTGTTTTAAAAACTTCTGTGTATGTGTGCAATTTCAGATTTTGTCTTTAAATCTTCCTGTGTGTCTATTGTGTAGTTTTATTATTATTTTTATATTGACGTTCTTGTGCACTACAAAATATTTTATTCAAGTTTAGTATTATTTGTTTATTGCAATCAATAAATGTTTATTATTATTATTATTTATTTTGTCCTTTGTTTGATAATTTTTGTTATCGGATATGTATGCTGTTTGCATTTTATTCAAAGGTTGAACGCAGTGCCTACACTTTGCCTTTACATTATAGCCTGCGTTTGCTGGTATATAAATTTAAATGGTTGTAATACCATGTATCAAGTACCAATATAATACCAAAAGGTTTTATTTCAAGGTATATTGAATTGCGCCAGCTCCGGGCTGCAGCGCACATTACTCGCGGGCCGATTCTGGCTCGGATGCGGCAGCGAATCTAGCTGGAACTGGCCCAAGTGTATTTTACTATCTAGGGTGGCTCTTAAAGTGACAGCGCGTATATTCCAACTGCTTATTATTATATTAAGCAAACAAAATCAAATCAAAACCAAAATAATAGTAATAAATCGTTCATTTTGAACTGAAGGTGTATACAGTGGAACACTTATTACTAAAGTAAGATCCTTTACTGGCAGTTTTAATATCATATTTATCCATGACCAGCCAAGGTACCAGCACAAAACATGTAATTATGCAAGTATAGATTTTGAAATGAATTACAACAAATACTAAGATTTATATCTCAAGGCAACTAGTAATTCAGATTGATTGCCCTAATTGCCCTGCTGAAAAAAAAAAAAAAAAAAAAAAACAGCATATGCTGGGAAGGTATGTTTTGATGCTGGTCTTGCTTGTTTTAATGCTGGTTTTGCTGGTCTCAATGCTAGTTTTGCTGGTCCTAATGCTGGTTTCAATGTTGGTCTTGCTGGTCTCAATGCTGGTCAGGAGCAGCACTTAGACCAGCAAAACCAGCATTGAGACCAGCACTGAAACCAGCAAGACCAGCATTGAGACCAGCAAAACCAGCATTAAGACCAGCATCAAAACATACCTTACCAGCATACGCTGTTTTTTCAGCAGGGTGTTGTGAATAATTTATGGGATATTCTAAGGTTATTAAAATTGATAGTGTAAGGTAGTCTCAGAGATGTGCTGTAATTGTTATATATTTAATATAATTGTGTTTCCTTTTCATGTGATTAATTTGACTTAGTGTTTGTGTGTTTTTTTTTTTTTTTTTTTTTTTTACAGATACACTACCTCGTTTTTGTACTTTAGTGAAGTACTGCAAGAAAATGAATGTTTTGGTAAAATGTATGTCTTTTTTTGCCATGTGTGTTTACTCCGATAACATTTTATTTATTAGTACTAATTTCCAATTGTATTTTTTTGGTTCATTCAACTTCTGTAGTTTCAGACCATTCAGACAAGAAATGTTCAGTCAGCACAACTTAAAAAAACAGAGCCATGTGTGTTTGCTCGGATAACATATAATTTCTTAGTACTAATTTCCTTTTGTATTTTCTTGTTCTCTAAACTTCTTTCATTTTTGGCAATCCAGACAAGAAATGTTCAGTTAACACAACTTTTGCTCTGGTAACATATAATTTCTTAGTACTAATTTCCTTTTGTATTTTCTTGTTCACTCAGCTTGTGTCATTTCAGGCCATCCAGACAAGAAATGTTCAGTTAACTCAACTTTTGCTCTGGTAACATATAATTTCTTAGTACTAATTTCCTTTTGTATTTTCTTGTTCACTCAACTTCTGTAATTTCAGTCCTGCAGACAAGAAATGTTCAGTTTGCACAACTTAAAAATATTTGTTGTGCTGCAGGTGCAGGTTTCCAGAAAACTACTAATGTTAAGTTGACTCAACTAGACATTTTTTGTTTCACTGACAAATTATTTTCAGTCAGTGTAGCTGATGTTTTCAAAAGTTGAGTAAACAAGAAAAAACAGAAGGAAATTAGTACTAAGATTTTTTTTGTTGAACTGGCTTAAAATTTTTTACAGTGTAAATCTGAGAGTTAAAACTTGAGCCAGAAATCGATGACTCTCACATAAGTGTAGGTGTTATTGCAGATTATTGCTTCTCTCTCTGTAATGAGATCAGTGCAGATCTTTGCTGGAAGCGTCAGCTGATGAAGACCAGAGCTTGGGTTTGGCAGAGGAACTGTGGAAATCTCTCCTCATGGGCTCAGACAACTTAAAGAGCACAAGATCTTCTTCATTCTACAGAAGATCTAAATATAAAATCCCTTATTTAAAGAAGATCCAGACATCAAAAAATAACTAAAGACATGTTACAGATGAATGACGATACAGACAATGCATATGAATTAATGAAATGAAGAAACCTGGAGCTTCTGTTCTTTTGTAGGGGAGTTAGTTCGTCACTTCAAGAGCACCTCAACTGGCTTCTCTCATTGTAAATGTGCAGCGGCTCTACTCTTTGAGTTCTTCTTGGGTGACAGAGCTCCTCACATCAGTATGCGCCATGCCACCTTGCAAAGGAAACTCATTGCATCCGGTTATATTTTGGATGTTGTTCTTTCAGTCTTGACTTGAACTTTGAGTCTTGCTCATGACCAAAGGTGAGTGTAGAAATAAGACTGGTAAATCGAGAGCTTTGCCTTTTGGCTCAGCTCCTTCTTCACCACAACAGACTGGTACATTAACTGCATTAGTAATTGTGACGAGGCTAGATGTAAAACAGGTCACAAAAAATATGGCATAGCATTTATGTGCAAATGTTAATTTATTGACAGTGTCAGTTCCTCTTTACAGGCCATCCAAGAATGCTTATAAATATGTACAAAAGATATCCGTAAAAAAGTAAAGAAAAAACAAACTCAAAACAAACAAACAAAACAAATAAAGATGTGAATGTACAAATTACCGCACTTTGCTGTTCAACCTTTCACAAAAAGGAACTGCAAACTAGCACTTTTTGCCTCCCACAGTCAAAGACCCACCTCAACAACCAACAGGTCTGGCTCATATACTAGATGCCCAACCCCACATGGACCCTACAAAATTCCCTTGGGTGAGTAATAAAATATTTCATTTATATAAATGATCACATTCATAACATTAAGTTGCACATTAAGTGCAGAAGCAATTCCTATGCTACTACATGGTCATGAATACACAAAATGGCAGCTAAAACAAAATGTTAAAAAAGTGAAATAAATAAATATAGGTTTGTAGTGAGATGGGGGCTGAGGGGGGCTTTCGTAACTTGCGGAACTTTATACACCTTGGTAGTCTGCATATAGGGAGAATCGGTACTGGTCCTGGGTCTTCCCCTGGGTTTCCTCCTTGTGGGACAATCCTGGAACAGGGTCCAGGAGCCTGATCCACCTCAACTGGCTTCTCTCAGTGTAAATAAGCAGCGGCTCTACTCTTGAGTTCTTCCCGGGTGACAGAGCTCCTCACATCAGTATGCGCCCATTCCACCCTGCAAAGAAAACTCATTGCATCCGGTTATATTTGGGATGTTGTTCTTTCAGTCTTGACTTGAACTTTGAGTCTTGCTCATGGCCAAAAGTGAGTTTAGAAATAAGAGCGTTGGCTTTCGGCTCAGCTCCTTCTTCACCACAACAGACTGGTACATTGACTGCATTACTACTGCAGCTGCACCAAATGCATCTGTCAATCTCACGTTCCAACCTTCCCACACTTCTGAACAATAATCCAAGATACATGGACTCATCCACCTGGGGTAAGGACTCTCATATGACAAACCACCTTTTTCCAGTTGAGCAGCATGGCCTCGGACTTTAAGGTGCTGGTTTTAATCCCTCATATAGAGCTGGTTCAGTGCTCAGCAGTCCGGCACAGATGGAAACCGCAATGTTCCTCCTCAAACAAAAATTCTACTATTGGCTGGATTCTCCTCTCCAGTACCCTGGCAAAGACATAGCATGCAGAGTGATAGAACATCACTGTGATTCAGATTAGACAGTCTGAGCCATTCCTCCCAATCATGCCTCTCCATATTTCACTGTTGCCTAAGTGGGAGTTGAAGTCCCGCAGATGAACAACCAAGTCCACAGTCAGAGCACCTTCTAGTAGCCCTTCCAAGGATTTAAAGAAGTTTGAGTGCTCTGCACTTTTGTTTAACCCGTAAGCAAAAACTACAATGTCCACAATCAATCCCATAGGCACAGAAAGGCAACCCTTACTCCCACTTCGGAAAACTCCAATACATGATGGCTGAGCTGGTGAACTAAAAGCACACCAGCCCACCACCTCTCAACCTAGGCAACTCCAGAGTAGAAGAGTCCAGCCCTTCTTGAGAAGTTGAGTTCCTGAGCCAAATTGATTGTGGAGGTGAGACCGACTATTTCTTGTCCGTAGCTCATTCCCTCTCCATGAGGTGACATTCAATGTCCCATGAGCCAGTTTTTGTATCCAAAGATTGGGTCATTATGGCCCTGGCCTTAACCCACTGCCCAATCCACATTGCACCAGCCCATTATGAGTCCTCCTGCAGGAGGATGGTCCCGCATCTTTTCCTTGGGCTGAGCTCGGCCGGGTACCATGAAAAATAATCCGGCCACCAGATGCTCACATGTGAGCCCCAATCCCAGGGCTGACTCCAGGATGAGGCCCCAGTTGCATGATACAGGGTGGCATCATGGTCCATTTTAATGTATTCATAAGGGTTTTTACACCCAAACTCAGTCTCCAAGAACAGCTCCTAGGATCGTTCGAACCCCTCCACCAAGATAAGGTGGCGGTTCATTCCTTCATTCATTTTCCTTTCCACGTAGTTCCTTTATTATTCTGGGATCACTACAGCGGAATGAACCGCCAACTTATCCAGCATATGTTTTATGGCTTCCAGCCACAACCCAACACTGGGAAACACCCATACACACTTTTTCACACACATACACTATGGCCAATTTAGCTTACCCAATTAGCGCATGTCTTTGGACTGTGGGGGAAACCGGAGCACCCGGAGGAAACCAACACCAGCACGGGGAGAACATGCAAACTTTACAAAGAAATACCAACTGACCCTGCCGAGGCTGGAACCAGCGACCTTCTTGCTGTAAGGCGATTGTGCTACCCACTGCGCCACTGTGACACCCCTGGTGGTGGTTCAATGAGAGGTTTATTATTATCACAAATCTCATCACACTGTAACTCTGCACTGTGTTATTGTTGTACTCCGCATTGTCTGTAAGAACTATTTAATTACGGCCACAGTTGTAGAGCAGAGGAAATGTCCCTTTCAGTGTCAGCACTATGAAGAACAGAGAAGGGGGATTATAGAGATACTTTATATCAGCCACTGCAGTGGAATCAATACAGCATACGACAAAAATGCAGCACTTGCAATGAAATAAGATTAGGAATTAGTCATCCAGGCGAATGCAAGTTCACAAAAAAGGGTTTCTTGCCTCTATAGCAAATCATTTCTCAACATTCAGTGCAGGAAAATACTTCTCATAGATATACCCTTATATGTTTCATATGTCATATAATATGCTTCCTGTAATGCTCAGAGAAATTGCTTTGAAACTCTTTCAGAGCTGAAAACATCCTTTGACAAATAGACTCAGGAAGGGCATATTTGTCTCCTAATGAAACGCCTGGTATTTCTGCATTTGAAAAGAGCCAGAGCTGCTTTTATGATGTTCTGAAGCGTCTTTGAAGCCCTCGTGGCTGTAGTTCAATCAAAGTGTTTTACAGTAAATAAACGACACATATAGGCTACTCGTAAACAAGACATGTTGCATTTTGCAGAACAATAAGCTCTGAAGGGCAGACGGGTGATTATTTTCAGTGCATTGGACAAACGAGCTGTCTGCTTCCTGCTGATATAATGTTATCTCCATGCACATGAATTCAGGTGCTCGGGCCTCCTGAAAAGCTGATAATTGTGCAGAAATGACAGGTCTCATGTAGCGGTCACTGACAGTGCCAGCAGGATATTTCTGTGCGCTTATTGAACGACATTGGAGTGAGAATCAAGGCTATTGAAAAAAATGTGTGTTCATTTCACAGGTTGTTCTTACGCTCTCAATTAGACCAACACGATGCATATCCATGGCCTGCTATTTCATAGGCTTTTAACTGAAATGAAAGCAGAGTTTTCTGAGAGATGTGCTGACATTTGTGTTTTTAAGATATTTATGAGGATCCGGACTTTGATGGTTCATTGCGCTGTGGTGACCCCTGATTAATAAAGAGACTAAGCTGAAAGGGAAATGAATGAATGAATTTTAGACTTTTTAAAGTAAACACTCATTACAGTTAATGTTATATTAGAGCTTTCAACCTTTAACTATAATATTAAGAAACTGAAAATATGGTATGAGCTGCTAAATATAAAGCCCATTATATATAAACTTTAAAACTATAGAATGTTTCTGGAAAACAATATTTTACAATAATAAATCTATGATTTTATAGGCACAAAATTGAATTTTTTTAAATTAAAGCCATTAGTGTTACATATTTTGATGAATTGTGTATTTTCATTATCCCAATTGTTTCAAAGAATCCAGAGAAATAAGTCATTTACCTAGTGTCAAGAACCATGTAATGTATCGCCCTGCTAATGATGTCATACTCTCATTTTCATAACCGATTGATTGATGCATTTTTAATTGGCATAAAATAGAAGACTCAGAGTGAAGACTCCATTTGGGAGCCATAAGAGCTCGCTCCTCTAATGGAGTCGAGCTAAAAAAAGTAGAATCTTTGAAAAGAGATTTTATTCTAACCTTTCTCATTTTATTTATAAAGAATAAATACTTGCTATTCTAAATTACAAAAACGTGTAAAGTAAATTCAAAACCACAAAACAGTGCAAATGGCTGTTATTGTAATCATTAGTGAATTAATAATTTATTAGTATTTTTGTATGTTTAATAAACACAATATATTTTATAGTGCAAACGTTTGCAAATTCTAGTAAAATATTTGTAATTATTTGTTACGCACTGTCTAGAGATGGTGCACAACATGAAAGACAAGACAACGGAAATGAAGATTTATTGGGGTTTGAATTCGGGAGCTGACAAGGCCAAAGTAACAAACAAAAATTCCTTTATGTTAAATCTCTAACTTACCTGATCAAAAAAATAAAATAAAATAAAGTACAATTCACTACCCTAACTACCCTACACCAAACAAAGAGGTCAAGAGACTATACAAAGAAAATGGTGTCAAACTCCTTACTATCCCAATAGATACACTATTTACAAACTACTTACAAAACAGGCAACCATTTTTAAAGGACAATCCAAAATCAACGTCAGGCAACAAAGGTCAAACAAGCCGGTGGAACAAAGTATCATAAACAAAACACACACTAAAACAAACAGTACTCACAAATCTCAATATTCCCAGTCTTAACACATCTAAGAAAACTCTGCACCATACCACATACAAACGTTTCCACAAACACAAAGCAAGTGACCAAAAACAAGATGGCTGCCAGGCCAATCAGGAGCAAGTAAGTTGGAAGGGGCCAATTAGATGTGTTCTAAGCAAAACAGAACAGATGAGACGAGACAAACATAGGATTGTAACATTATTAAATTAAAAATCTTAAATTTAAATATAAATGGTTTATTTAAATGATCAGGTCAATAAAATGACATCTCTGTCTTTATAGTGTGAGAATCTATCAAATTTAATACCATTTTTATTTTTTATTTATTTGTCATTTTAGTCATTTAACGGTTTTGTTATTACTGCTGCAGTTAAACTGAAAAGTGTTGAATGTTTCAAATTTAAGTAAATCATATTTTAACATTTTATAATATTTGTCATTTTAGTAAAGAAAATGACACTTTAAAATTTGAATTTGTTCTTGTTGTGCAAAGGTAATTGACATTTTAAAGTCAATAACTTTGTAAATTCAACGTGAAGTGTAATGATTCAGATTTTTCATTTATTAGTTTTAAAGTTAGAATTACAATAGTAACTTTTTGAAGCACAGTATAGCTTAAATACTATTTTAAGTTCCTTCACATTTATAATTTTACTTTTATCACTTTTATATATGAATTATAACTGTAATCATTTTAAAACTTAACAATTAATATGTTATGGTAATCTGTGGAAATTTTCCACAATACACTTATAGTTCAATTACTGTAATTACAAATAATAAACTGCTGTTTTTTTCAAGGGCAAGACTGCATTCATATTTCTCCTTTACAACAACAAAAACGCAGAAAACTAATGAATCGGTGAGATGTGGGCAGTGCCACTGCGCAACCAGAAACTTTTACGCACAGAATGAAATCATTAAAGGCGTATTGTGCTCCAGTATATATGTGATGCAGTGCGTAACAGAGCCGAGAATTCCACCCACAAACGTGAAGCTGTGGTAAAACCACCACTCCATCTGGATCTGCAGTCTGAAAGTTTGGCGCGCATTGGTGAGGACGCGGCACACACTTTGGACACATTCATTTTATACCATTTAAGGTGCTGTGTGCATTTTCGTTTTAAAGCGACGTCTGGAACTTATTTATAGAAGGTGAACGTTTTGGATTAGAGAGATTTCATGAAACGCCGGATTTAGCCTCATGTTTGTAATAGCAATGCTCTTTTACCAGTAGTTAAAATGAAGTCAAATCACCGAAGACTGAATTGAAGCTGTTTTGAAATGGAAGCAGATGATCATTTTTCTTTGAACATCTCGGCGGCTTTTACCAACATCTCACCAACAGTCACAGGACCCGTCAAGAGCGCGCCCCCGTCCTCTTACGACATGCTAATCACGTCCATACTCGGCACAATTTTAACCATCATGTGTTTGGTGGGCATAACTGGAAACGTTTACACATTGATCATCGTGAACACCTCCGTGCGCGTAACTGGATCGATGTATGTCTACATAGTGAACTTGGCTCTGGCGGACCTGCTGTACCTCTCCACCATCCCGTTCGTTGTCTGCACGTATTTTGCGAAAGACTGGTACTTTGGAGACGTCGGATGCCGCCTTCTGTTCAGCCTGGATTTCGTCACCATGCACGCGAGCATCTTCATCCTGACTGTCATGAGCACGGAGCGATATCTGGCCGTCGTGAACCCGCTCGACACCTTCGGACGTTCCCGGCGTTACCGGCGCGCGGTCACTTTTCTCGTGTGGCTCTTCTCCCTCATCCTCGCCTTGCCGTCCATGATCTTGATCGACCTCAAGATAGACGTGCACAATGGTGTGGAGAAGCGCATGTGCCACCCGACCTGGCAGATGACTGCGTACAGAGTGTACCTGACCGTTTTATTCAACACCTGCATTTTGGCTCCTGGATTAATCATTGGCTACCTCTACCTGAAATTAGCCCGGATTTACTGGCTTTCGCAGACCTCAGTGTTTCCTTCTAGAGAGGTTAAGAGGTGTCCTAAGCAGAAGGTGTTATATATGATCTTCACCATAGTTCTGACCTATTGGGCGTGTTTTTTACCCTTCTGGTTGTGGCAGTTGCTCAGTATCTACTATTACGCGCACGGTGGACTCTCCAGCTATACTGTGGTCTACATTAACTTCGTTGTGACTTGTTTGGCGTACAGTAACAGCTGCATCAATCCTTTCTTGTACACTTTGCTGACGAGGAATTATCAGGAATATGTGAGGGACAGACAGAAAAACAGCATCGAGTTTAAGAAGAGAGTCAGACTGTCTTCGCAAAGGTCTTTGTCTCTTTTCGGTGCAAACAGTTCTGTAATACTGTGATGACTAATAGGCTACTCGCCATAACGCCATTCTGGATACTTACTGCAGACCTGGATGTTTTTAATTAGTTCAGTAACAAGCAAGGTCCTCATAGCAAGAAGGTCGCTGGTTCGAGTTAAGGCTGGGTTATTTGGCATTTCTGTGTAGAGTTTGCATTTTCTCCACGCGTTTGCGTGGGTTTCCTCCGGGTGCTCCGGTTTTCCCCAGTCTAAAGACATGCGGTACAGGTGAATTAAACAAACTAAATTGTCTGTAGTGTATGTGTGTGGATGGATGACCGGAAGGGCATCCGCTTCTTTGCGATGTGGCGACCGCTGAATAATGGGACTAACCTTAAGGAAAATGAATGAATGATGAATGAATGAATGAAGAAAGTTTTGTCATCATTTACTCCCTCTTTATTATGCCAAACCAATTTGAGTTTTTTTTTTGAGTCAATGGTTACCGGCTTCCTACATTTTTCAAAATATCTTCTTTTGTGTTAAACGGAACAACTAAACAGAAATTGGTTTGGAATAAGACGAGGCTGAGTAAATGATGAAAGAATTCAATTCTTTGGAAGATCTATCCCTTTAAACATGGCAATTGTGTGGTTTTGTTGATTATTCGTTTACATTTACTTGACCAAAGCATATTTACTCAGACAAAACACAAAAACACTGATCAGATCACATATTACCCTGATGCATATTATTTGTAAATTATGTATGTAAATTATAATTTTTTTCTGCATGCTTATCTTGAGCAAATTATGTTTAATGAATGTGAGGTGATCATATTGTATTCATAGTATAAATAAACATTATTACCTCAAATGATTGTGTTTGTTTGCAGGAATTTTTTGGATATTACCTTTAATGTTATAAGAATCTACACTACCGGTAAAAAGTTTGGGGTCATTTTTTTCATGTTTTTTTATTTTTATAAAATTATTCTGTTTATCAATTCAGCATTTATCAAATGTAAAAAAAAAGTTAAAACTTGTTAATTAAATATTGATTTATTACTTATTGTATGTAGCTTCAAATTAAATTATTACTCCAGTCATTATTCCTTTTATTACTATTATTATATTAATATTAATAATAATAATTAATATTAGAGTGATTTCTGAAGGATCATAGAAACATTTCACAATTTTACAAATTGTACTGTATTTTTATGCAATAAATGCAGTCTTGGTGAGCAGAAGAAGCTTATTTTAAAACATTTAAAAATTCTACTCACACCAAATGTTTGACCGGTAGTGTACATTTGCATAAATCCAATAACAAAACAGTTATCATATTTTATTTTTATAACAACATTTAGGTTGCCACAGAAAAAGCTTCATGCAATATTCTGGAAACATTACTTCATGGTAGTAAAGTAAAGCTTTAAAAATATTAGGAACAAGTTGACTAACGTTTTGTGTTTGTGTGGGTACATTATTTTTCTTATAGACAAATGACTCACATGATCAGTGAAGGAGAATTTCTTTCGAGATTAATTGTGCATCCATGCATCAAAGATAAGATGTCCCATTTTGGTATCCGCATTAAATGAAATTGCTATACAGTTGAAGACAGAATTATTAGCCCTCCTGAATTATTAACCCCAATTATTTCCCCCCATTTCCTGTTTAACAGAGTTTTTTTTTTCATGAACGTAATAGTTTTTATAACTCATTTCTAACAACTGATTTATTTTATCTTTTCCATGATGATAGTAAATAATATTTGACTAGATATTTTTTAAGACACTTCTATACAGCTTAAAGTGGCATTTAAAGGCTTAAGGTTAATTAGGTTAACTAGGCAGGTTAACGTAATTAGGCAAGTTATTGTGTAACAATGGTTTGTTCTGTAGACTATTGAACAAAAATATACATTAAAAGGACTAATAATGTTGACCTTAAATGTTTTTTGTTTAATTCTAGCCGAAATAAAACAAATAAGACTTTCTCCAGAAGAAAAAATATTATCAGACATACTGTGAAAATGTTTTTGCTCTGTTAAACATCATTTGATAAATATTTAAACAATAAAATAAAATTCAAAGTGGAGCTAAAAATTCTGACTTTAACTGTACATACATATAAATCATGCATAAAATAAAATGCAAAAAATGTGTCTACTTTGTTGTTTCCAATAACTTTAGTGTCAAAAAATTGGGTAAATAAGTGCAAAATAATATTCTTTTGTCATTCAGTGTAACAACATGGAAATCAAAACGTTTATTTTGTTTGTATTTGTATATTTTGAAATAAATAATAACCTTTAGAATGAGCAATCTTGCTAAATTTTGTTGTATTCTAAATTATTCAAAACGTCTTGTTGACAAGTGGGTAAACAGCGGCTTGATGGATAGAGGGAAAGTATTCCAATTTACAAAGGACAATTTTTTAGTCGTTTAGGGCTGCAGTGTAATCCTTTAATAAAATTAATTTTTTTACACTGAATGACACTTTTGTGCGTGTCCTGTAAGCCATCGTATCATATATTTTTTTCTTTTTCTGCTTTAGACAAACAATAGGACATTCTAATGCTGAAAAATTGAGCTGCACTTTCAATGATATTTGTAAATTACACAGTATTTAACTGTAATAAAATGTATTTTACTGTAGAGCAGATACTGCAGTAAGATGCAGTATCTTACTGTATTTTAAAGTTGTATTGTAAAATTACTGTGTATTTTAGACTAAAGATATACATAGAATTCTGTAAATACATTTACAGCAATTGTAAATGGTGCAGTTAATGTAAATACAGCATATTTGCTGTAATTGATTTACAGTAAATTACTGTAGATTCTACAGAAAATTGTTAACAGTGTGTATTACATTTTTATGCATGAAAACCTTTGAACCTTAAAATATATGATCAGTTTATGTAGATTTTAGTAAAACAGTGGCGACGTTATCAAGAATAAGAAATACTAACAAGGTGTTTAACTGTTGAAAATGATGTGGAAAAATGTGTGCAATTATAAACGATGAGGTAAATGTGCAATACAGCAACTGATATGTTAATGCTTATCATTAAGTTTCTGTTTATTTAAAATCACACGTGACTTGTAATATAATTTTGTTTTGTATTTGTATATGCTGCTTTATTAAAGCCTAATTTCTATTTCTTTGTACTCAATTACAAACAACAAAAAGAAAATTATGTGCTTAAAGTGCTCATCATGATTTGTTTTCTCTGTTAAACACAAAAGAAGATATTCTGAAGAATGTTGAAAACCTGCAGCCATTGAAATATGAACACAAAAAATACTGTGTAGTTTTTTTCCCCAACATTCTTCAGAATATCTTCTTTTGTGTGCAACAGAAGAAAGAAGCTCAAACAGGTTTGGATCAAGAGGAGGACGAATTATCCCTTTAAATCCACATGGTGATGAATTTCCATAGCAGTGAATTCAGTATTTTATTCATGGCCTGAGTTTATGGTTGCTTAAGTGCTGAGCAGTGAGCCATGAAATCACTTTCAGCGGCTAATACACATTCACACCAGTAAACGAACGCTCAAAGTCACTTCAGGCTGTTTTTCATAAACACGTCAGGACATTGTTAAGCAGTTTCTTAGACACTGACTGACTCTCATTTACTGGGCTGTTCTTCCAAATCTTTTCTTGAATTATTTTAAAATGATAAAAGATGGTGTTGGTTTGAAATCAAATCCTTTTTTCTTTTAAGGTATTGTTGTACACTGTGTACTGGCTGTTCAATTGTATGTAGAAAAATTGAAACCCTCTATTTGGCTATACTATTATCTTGGCCTTCTCGACTCTCCTTCTGATGTGCAATGGAATAATAAAGTCATGGCTACTGTTCAGGAAAGGTGCGCTGTCTTGTAGTTGTAAACAATTTACATCTCATACAAAATGATATATTGCATGCAGAAATGTTTGGCTTATACTTAGAGTGGCAGCAAATTGTAGAACTGACATCAACAGACTTAAATGTGTGGATTAAACTTTTTCAATAAAGACATTTAAGCAAGTATTTTAAATCATACAGGAGACCTGTACATGTAAAATAAGGATATCATGAGGATATGATAAAAAAAACAATCAATACATTTCTCAAATTGACTTTATAATGAAGTAAATACACACATTTAATGTAATTAAATAATTTAGTGTTTGCAGGAATAAAGTTTTATGTTAGTGCTCAGTTTGTGCTTGTAGAAATTAGATCTTTAACTTTTGCCTGCTTGTATTGTTACTTTTACATTGAGTATGTTTACATGGTTTTTCCAGTAGTTGCAGCTGGAAGGGCATCTGCTGCCTAAAACATATGCTGGATAAGTTGGCGGTTCATCCTGCTGTGGCAACCTCAGATTAATAAAAATACTAAGCCAAAAAAAAAAATGAATGAATGAATGAATGTTTACATGGGCACCAATAATACGATTAAGACCATACTCTGATTAAGAGTCCACCATATAAACAGCAATTTTTGATTGATTTAGTCCGATTAAGTAACAGAAATCGAATTAAGACATGAAGTTTACCAATTTTAGTCGCATTATTGAAGTGCAGTACAAACATTAATCAAACACTTACTATAATGTAGGATTTTCGCCGCATTTACCAACAAAGTCCATACACACATGGCTGTTTGACACTATTCTCTGAACCTGAAGGACCACAGACACCTGCATCAGAAAAATGCAGAGTTTTTTTCCCATATGGTGTGCATTATTCAATTCCATTTAAACAACACTCTTTCAGCAGTTCATACTAGCATCCAGTATCTCGTTTGTCATGGGGGGCACGCATGAAATGTTCCTGAATAAAAGTGAAAGTGCCAAACTTCAAATTAAAAAAATGAAACACCCGAAATTACATGAAACTGCAAAGGAGATGTGTATAGCCTGGTGACGCAATGACGTTAATCGAATTAAGTGCTATGACATGCAAAACGGGATCATGAAAGCAACATTCAAAAAGCAACTCATCTAAACACTTAATCATATTGTTGTTTATTCAGATTTGTTTAATTACTGATGTCCAAGTGAACGTAGTCACTGATTTTTTTCAAGGATATATCAAAGTAAGAAAATTAAGTAATACCTACTCAACTTTCTGATAGTGATGTTCCCATCCTGTCCTGGGGCAACAATTGTTAATTTTGTTGTTGTGTAGCATCTTGTTTTTTTTTTTATCACATCTGGGGTTATTTTCTGCTCACAGTGGCATTGACTTTAATCATTATTGTGAATTGTGAGTCCCACTTTTTAATAAATGTCAATAACTAATATGTATTTACAATACATTTAATAATTTGTTAAAATGTATTTAATGTGCACATATTTGATTTTACGTTGTTCTCATTATTGATTAAGTATCTGCATGTAAATAAATCTGTAATTAATTTCTATGCATTTATGTTCCCTTCCACCTTAACTCACCATTAAACTTTCCCATACCACCATACCTGTCCCTAACCCTACCCATATCCCAACACAATAGCACCAGAAGTGTTCGGCACTACATTATGAGCACAGTAAGTACATTGTATTTATTTATTTATTTTGTGATGCAAGAACATAGTAGTTAAGGCCTATATAAAGTGGGACTAACAAGGTCACTTTCACTGAAGCAAATTTGACTTAATTCTATAGATTAGTGTGTGCAAAAAAAAAAAAAAAAAACCTGCATAAACAGTTTACTTATTGTTTTTTTTTTTCTTGTGTAGATGACTGACAATGCAATCTCTGTAGCCTATTTTTTCTTTCAGACAAACACAGATAGTTTTACATTTTATTCTGGATCTACTAGGCTGTATAATAGTTTTGGATAGTGGCCCTTTTATTGAAGCTTCCAAAGTCTGTAGCAAAATAACCTATACACTAGAGCTGAGCCGATAATTGATATTTTATCGAATTGTGATAAAAATTATGTCAATAAAAATGATAATTCTGAACTTTTTTTTATATTGATCTAAAAGCCAATCACACAGCAGAAATGTGCAACAGTGGGAATCAATTCAAGAGTTTACACTTAGCTGATGTTTGATTATAAACAATGGGTTTGGCATGCTGTCTCGGGAGAGAGTCCTGAGCTCATAAGATCCTCGAGCCTGGGGCTCCCTCCTATTTGTAGGGCGAGAGGGGAGTTTTAGATCAGGTAGGTCTCGAAAACTCCCCCTTCTTATTTATGGCTAATGACAGATTATAAATTGCTATATATAGATATACTGCTGATTAAGAGCGCCATTTTATTGCTAAATTCGATTAATCAATTCACTTGTGATGCATGTTTTTGGACTGTGTGAGGAAACTGGAGAACACAGGGGAAACACACATGAGCATGGGAGAACGTGTAATCTCCACACAGAAACAACAACTGGCCTTTGAACCAGTGACGTTCTTGTGAGGCAACAGGACTAACCTGAGCCACCGTGCTGCCCCATAAAGGAAAGGTGGAAGAGTAGGGGTGGAAGGGGGATTCTTCAAGGTGAAGATAACTGAATAAGAAACTCTGGTAATTTATAGTGAATTAAGGCTGATTTATACTTCTGGGTCAAGCGCACACGTATGCTACGGCGCAGCCTACGAGTGGACGAATAGCCCTTGTGTGGTCGTCGGCGTTGCTGACACACCTCTTAAAAAAATGTTACTACAAATCGCAACGACGCGTAGCGCAAACTCTGTGATTTGGTCGGCTTGGTAGCACTGACAAGTGTGGGTGGGACTGAGAGCCGCGCGAGCCCGAAGGAACGATTGTTTACAAGCGTGGAGTCCCATGAAGGATCTCTTGATGGAGACTGTTGTTTTGTGTTGACTTCATGGTTAAAGTTGTTGCACATTTGCCGGTTCCTGGATCAAAATTAGTGAGTTTGAGCCGGAGGTATTCAGAAAAAACAAAACACCAGCGATGAAACTCGACACAGAGGAACATAAACACCTCACTGCCAACTAGCGATTCGGAAGCGTTATTGCATGGCAACAGAAACAGCGTGCAGAAGTATAAATGCAAAGCTACGCGCGTTGCATGCGCCGTGGGTCACGCCGATCACTTGACGCAGTAGTATAAACAAGGCTTAAGGAATCGTCTGATTGGTGAATCATGTGTTAGCTAATATGGGACCAGCCGTGATCAATTATAAAACACGTCCTCCTCTTGAAGTTATAAATAAATAAACTTCACTAAGTCTGTTGATATTAGAGATGTATGGAATTTTCAGCCACCGAGGATTTATCGGCCAAAAATGTTATGCCATTTAACTCTTTCATTTTTGTGGCTTCAGTCATTGTCGGGATACTCTTTTAAATCTGGAAGCATTTAAAATGAATTATTATCATTCAATATGGAAATTATATATTCAGATTGCATTTTTGCCATTTCGTCCACGCTTACTGTACACTACTAGGGGGTTAATATATGTCTCATTTTACAAAAAAAAAAAAAAAAAGTTCTAATTTTTAAATTACAAACTTCAACTCAAATCACAGACTTCAGAAACTGTCAGAAGACTATGATTTGAATTTGTAATTTACAAAAACACATTGATCACTTTCTGAAGACATGGGTTAAGCCATGGCATAGAAGAAACGGGATAAAATTTCCAGGAAAAAAAGAGGGCCATATACACAGAGGACAGCTTGTAGGTAAGTAAATTATTGGGTAATTTTTATTTTTAGGTAAACTATTCTTTGGCTTTTTGGATTCCAAATTAGATTTTGCAACCCTAAAGATCCAAAAAAGTTCTTACAAACAACAGTGTTTAAATCGTAGCGTAGCGTAGCATAGCATGGCATAGCATCTGTAACAATCTAACAACTTCGACTCCACTCAGAAATCTGTTTTTTTTGTCAGCAAAGGCATGAATGGGTTCTTGTAATTTGTATTTTGAAACTGAGCATTCACAGCTCTTTTAACATTGCAGTTTTTCTGTGTTTTGTCCAGCAACATGGCCAAACATCTATTTCTCATTTTGAAAAAAATCTAATGCAAGAAATCCCATGTGTTTGCTAATAGATTTGCTGGCTTTCATATTTAGTGGCTTGGCAGTCAGAATTGCAGGTTTATGATTTCAGAGACTGACACTTTAACAGAGTCTCCTGCTACGATGCTGTTAAAATCTGAATTTGATTGACGACTGACTGCATGAAACCACCCTTTATGATACTTTTATGAATAGCTGATGTGTTTATACAACCATTTGCTGAGGAACCGTTCATTCTGAAAGAAAAAAAAAACAGTTTTTAATGAGGATACAATGGCTTTTAAAGTATTTCTTGAGAGCTGAAACCCACAGGTGCTGCATTCCTACTTTTCAGTTAGAGAAACAAAGAGCATGGTGGCAGTTTACATTGGGAAGCTCCCATGTTTAAATTTGAAGCTCATTCTTCCATATAGAGCGAGTAATGGCCACTGAGTTACACTGCCCTACTTTGAAAACGTCTTCATTATTTCAGTCATCACCTTTTTCAACAGAGTATATTGCATCCTAAGGGAGTCTGAGCAGAACTGCCCACTGTTCATCTGTCACAGGACCAGCACATTTTCCATTTTTCCCAAATGAGGTGAAGGATGTTGGTCACTGTTTAAATTGGATCTGTGCCACTAGGAAAAAAAGATTTACTTTGCCAGAGAGACTGATGGTTCTTTTATTTATTTATTTTTTTCAGAACAATTTATTATTAATAAAATGTCTAATCAAAACTGTCAATTCCTTATTTTGTTTATTATATGTGATTTATCCCACAGCATGTTGTTTTTAGAAATATTGTGCTCTTGAGTGTGTGGAACTTAAAGGGCACTTATGATGAAAATCATCTTTTGTAAGCTGTTTGGACAGAACTGTGTGTAGGTATTAGTGCGTCATATTGGAGTGATATAAACACAATAAGTCTCTTTTTTTTTTAATTTCCTGATGATAAAATAGGATTCAAATCCCAGTCATTTTGAGACCCATCGCAACGTGACGTAGGAGTGCAGATTCCCCGCCCACCGAATGGATTGACAGCTGCCATGTTTCTATAATAACATGTATACACATGTCCACAGAACGTATTGTTTTTGCAATTAAACTTGGATTCTTATATTTATTACCACTCTCTGTTATTTTTGTTTTTATAATAGCAAACACGGATATATGTGTGTGCGTGTGTGTATGTGTGTACTGCAAACAGCATTTGTGTGAGACTCCTCATTTCAGAAAGGCTTGAATAAACTCCAGCACAATTACATCAAATAAACTTCCTTGGTACTTTTAACTAATGAGCTGTATTTCAGCTTCATCCGTGTCTGTCTGTCACTGACTGCTGTTTATTTGCTGATACAAGCAATAATATCCAGTTGCAGACTGTAAGAATTGAAATATTGCAAATATTCTGATGTCTTTGACAATTCAAAACATGAGCTGAAAACAGAGACTGGTAACTTCACAACTCAGCAAGGGGAATGCGGGAAAAACCAGTTCCTGCTGCATTTGCATCTGAGTCTGCTTCATCCCCCCAACTCACACATATGGTCATTTCAATGTTTGAATGTTCTAGAATTAACCAAACTGACTTTAACTATCATGTTTGATATCATTTGAAATGTCTCAGTGCGATTGGTACAATGGTCTCATTCTCTCAGAAATAGACATAATCAGAACAATAAATATATAACTTCAGGCATCTTTTGAACCACTGTGAGGGGTGTGACACTAAGTGTGAATGCCTTTTGTTATACATTCACACCCCCTTCCTTGAGGGAATTCTTGGATTATTTAAGGTAAGGACTAAGAAAAACTCAGGGCGATTCTGCCTAACCAGATCAGCCCATAACATGGGGTCTGCCCCATGTTATGTATATTTCAAAGTCAGGAATGCATCTTTTTCATCTTGGATTTATCTTTGATAATTTGATGTTTTGTATTGATCATTTATGAATTGACTGATTGAATTGGCATAATACATTTACCTGACTAATAAATTGTAATGTTTGACCATATTTTGCTTACTCTGTAATTATTAATTCAAGTAGATTACGCTGTATCCTTGTTTCCGCACGTCTTGCGTCAGGTCAGTAGACGGACTAAAATCCAATTGAGATGGAGCATTGGCACACTAATTGTGTTTTAGCGATCCGGCTGACTCTTGATATTGATTCATGTGTACTTAGGTGGAAAGGGCGATAACTTCCGTCTAGGTCAACAAGGTGTTGCACGACTAACCTAGATTGGGTACCCGACCTTTGTTTGAAGGTAATATTATTCTAAATTAAGTTCATATGGGAAACCATGGGCTTGGTGAAAACCAAAGTTACTATAGAGTCCAGTAGTCGGGTACATTTATATTAATGCCCTAACCTCTAATTAGAAATGATGATTGTCTTAACTCAAAGGTGTACATCTAAGCGGGACTAACTAAAGTATTTTAGAACGAGCGCGCTGGTAGCGGCCATCTAAAGTATTAGTCAATTTACCTCTGTTTAATATTCAAGACTGACCGGAGTGTGACCGTGAGGGACGCCTTCGGCCGAGGCGATTTCTCTGAGCGACATGAGCACCCGAATGAACGGATGTAATAGTTACTAGTGAAGACAAACGGTTCAAACATTTATCTAAATTACATATTGATATAATCTTCTTAATGTTTTATGATTGGAGTCAGATAAAACGAGGATAAATATATTAATATTCTAAACCACCTCATACTAAAATTGGAGTCAGATATGAGTTAAGTTTAATATAAATCAACATTGTGCACTGGAAAGATCGAACATGCAGTGAACCTTCATCCACCAGTGGACACCGGCATTGGGCCAACTGGCTGGACCTTACAAGACCCGCAGACTCGCACATAAATCAGCACACACAATCTAGGCAGGGGCGAACCATATATGGTTACAACGGATGCTAATGCAATTAACGTCTTCTCTGACCTCGTCATCAATTTATCCTTATATATATATATTGTTCATAAATATTCTACACAATAAACAATAGTTTATACTAATTCAGAAATATGGGGATTGACACGTTGTTTCCGATCGCCATTCGATATAATAGACTAAACAGTTTTCTATCAGTCATCATGGATAATCAGTCATTATTTATCTGACAGAGTCAATATAGCAGATACTTGTTTGCTGGCTCTGGTGAAATATTTTTCAGAGATACATAAATGATCTAAATTGGAAAGCTTTAAATTATATAATACATTCAATACAATGAAGGAAATAATAGCAAGTTAATAGGCTATGTAGGCTATAATTCATTCATTCACTCATTTTTATTTTCGGCTTAGTCCCTTTATCAATCTGGGGTCGCCACAGTGGAATGAATCCAGCATATGTTTTACACAGCGTATGCCCTTCCAGCTGGACATCATCACTGGAAAACATCTACACGCTCATTCACACACATACACTACAAACTATTTAGCCTACCCAATTAGACTTGTGCAGGGAAACCAAAGCACCCAGAAAAAACCCACACGAACACAAGGAGAACATGAAAACTCCATACAGAAATGCCAACTGACCCAGCCGGGGCTCGAACCAGTGACCTTCTTGCTTTGAGGTGACAGCACTACCTACTGCGGCACTGCGTTGCCCCTTATTAGATTTAAAAAACACTGCAATTCACTATTTTTTTTTCTTTTTGATGTTCTCCACTGGTTTCAGTGAGATACACTGTCATCAATATGTTGATAAAATGTGCATGTTTGAGAGCTTATCATGATAAAATTACACATCGAGCTGTTTTGACATTGGACATACATGTTCTTCTTTCATGTTGTGGTGTCTAGATGGTTTAATGACATTAATTATAAAAGACGCCAAAGAAAAACGTACATGTTCTGATATTGCTTGCTGAAACAGCTATTACAGATGAGTAGAAACATAAGAGACAACGAAAACATCTTCAACAGAGTTCGGAGAGGTCAAGGACAAATTACTGAAGCTAGTCAGTTTTTTGTTTGCAATAAAGGAGGACATGGTTCAGTTGACAGTCCTAACCAATTATTACAACCGAAGATTGGAGGAGGCTTGGGAAACTTATCTACAAAGGGAGGATATTCTTCACCAACTAGGAGCTATGGCCCTGGAAGAGAGACCCTGATAAACTGCCCAAACGCTGAAAAACATATGCTTTGCCATGCTTAATTGCTCTTAACACAAGTATGCTATATAAAGATGTGTGTCTAGGATTATCTACTTTGCTTTAGAACAAAGGGAGATCTTTTAGATTTTTGAGTTGTTTAACAGGTTCATGCTCACGATTGTAGAAACAGGGGTAAGTATATCCTCAGTCTAATTTAGATGGCACATTGGTGCTCATGACCATGAAAACTGTATGAAAGCTGGAGCATACAGACCAGTACCATGCTTTATCAGACTTCTGAATATTGTAAGTCTTAGGTCCTTTATTCTATAAGGTATGTTTTGTTCTTGTATTTGTTTTATTCATCATTTTCACTGTATTTATTTTGTCAAAAAAGTGTATTTTTATTAATCATCTTCCTAGACTGGACATTTGCTCCATTCACAGAATCCATCAAGATACCTCGTGGAAAGGTGTGAATCTAATTATTCCTTGAAACACATTATAAAAGATGGTCCTTAACAGAAACTCTAACTAGAAATATAGTGTAGAGATGATCCTGGTATTTTATTAATTAGGGTATTAAATAAAGGCATCCCGTACAGAATAATTAAAACCTAACCCCTTATATATGTAACATATTGTGATGTACAGTCATGGGACTTTATTGCAAATAGTGTTACAAAAATGACCTTTTCATTCATTCATTTTTCTTTGGCTTAGTTCTTTATTGATCAGGGGTCACCACAGCAGAATGATCCACCAACTATTGTGGCTAGTTTTATGCAGCGGATGCCCTTCCAGCCACAACCCAGTACTGGGAAACACAAATACACTCTCACATTCCCACACACTCATACACTAAATTTTGTTTGTCCAATTCATCTAAAGCGCATGTCTTTGGACTGTGGGGTAAACCAGAGCACCCCAAGGAAACACACAGAAACAAGGGGAAAACATTCAAACTCCTGGCCTATAGTTGTGACTTGAACCAGCTATCTGCTTGATGTGAGGTGACAGTGCTAACCACTGAGCCACTGTGCTGCCCCTTATAACAAAAACTTGTTTTGTATATTCCAAGCACCATTTGTTCAGTAAACACTGATGTTTTCCCTCCTACTGAAAACATGAATTTACATTTTTGTGTATTAAAGAGCTTGTCCACAAATTTCCGTATATATTTAAAGGAGGCAGAATCTTTATATAACATTTTTGAAAAACTCTCTCTAAAAAAAAAGAAAAAAAATAACTGTAGTTTATGGGTCGCTTTGGCAATAATTCCAGAACATTGACGTCATTTAAAAAAACTCTGGACAGACTTAATTTGTTACACACACTGTCCATTGCTGTTCAAAACATTGCATTATCTATTAAATCATTCTAAACAACAACTGGTGTTAAAATATATTATCAATTAATCCGCTCTTCATACAATTTATTAAGTAAAATTAAATAGTCAGGCCTGTAGCCAAAGAACGTTCCAGTGGTTCAAAAGGCCAAGCGTTGGATTATTATTATTATTATGATGTTAGAATTTTTCTTATTATTCAACTGGCCAAATTCTGACTGTGGAAAGTAGAATGTACTAGCGAGTTTGATGTTGTTATGACTATAAACAGGTTTTAACAGATTTACCATAGAAATAATATATACCACCAATATATTAATAGTGTACTAAAGTGAATGCTACATATAGTTTATTCATTCATTCATTTTCTTGTCGGTTTAGTCCCTTTATTAATCCAGGGTCGCCACAGCAGAATCAACCGCCAACTTATCCAGCAAGTTTTTTTACACAGCGGACGCCCTTCCAGCCGCAACCCATCTCTGGGAAACACACACACACACACACACACACACACACACACACACACACACACACACATTACGGACAATTTAGCCTACTCACCTGTACCGCATGTCTTTGGACTGTGGTGGAAACTGGAGCACCTGGAGGAAACCCACGCGAATGCAGGGAGAACATGCAAACTTTTCTGTTTTCTTATGACATAATGGCTAATAAAATACGTTTGGAAAATTGTGATTTGTATTTTCACAGCGTTTGATTGATGTTATTGCATGATCTTGCTATGCTGAAACTACTTCAGTTTAAAACTTCACAGAAAATCAATTGTGAACGGCTGGCAGTGGTGATATAATAAAATTAACTAATTAACTAATTAACTAAGCCGAAAAGAAAATGAATGAATGGATGAATGAATGAATGAATGAATGAATGAATGAAATGTTAAACTTGTTCATTGTTCAAAACATTGCATTTTAGTGCATTAAAATAATTTAAAACAACAACAACAAAACATGCAGTGACAGATCCAATGGTTCAGAAAAAACATTATCAAGAATTACCACAAGCACATATGTTTAAAAGTGTAGCTGTTAGAGTGATTACTACATATACAGTTTGATCTAGATATAAAATCTTTCAGATTTTAACTTTAGATGGGGCAAACAATTTTTGTCTCTTAATGACATGCACAGATGAATTATTCACCACAGAACTAACAATGCAAGCTAACAAAATCAATATGGTCAGTTTTGATTTCATCTGTACTTAAATCATCAATTGATCGTTTTAATAATCAAAACATTCGTCCAGATCGCCAGACTCATTTTAAACACCGTAGTGACGGGAAACAGAGACATCTAGAGGTGAAACACCATATGAACAACACATGATGGAGAAGAACTACAACCCCCGATCCACTACAGCTCCTCCTTCTTGTAGGACGCATTTGCGTCTGACGTCACGCTGGCTTGTTTTGGCCGTTTGTGTCGATATCCGGCGATCAAACGCTGTCGATGTGCTGGATATTGTGACTGAGAGGTACGTGAGATTCTTGAAACAGTCTTCGTGTGTTGAAGTCTTAAATGTGCTTGTTTATCCTCGCCCTTCAGCTGAGGTGAAATACCCGGCTGAGAGGGTAAATCTGTCTTGTTTAAGTGATGTCAGCTGGCGAGGAGGGTTAACGCCAAACAGCTAGCTGAGCCTGGCTAGGGAGTTTAGCGAGTGTTGATTTGCTTGTTTCTTCTGCGCTTTGGTACAACTGACTACTTAAGCGATGTTTTTCTTTGAAAAGAGTTGGATAAACGCCTGATCAAATCCTCAGCGCAAAACGAGCTGTTTTCGGCTGACAAACTACAGGAATTAACTGATTGTTTCAAAACATAGTGTGCTGACTACTTAGGAAGCATGCTTGCCTGGTTTTAGGCGCAACCGAACTGAAACACCATAGATAAACAAGACAGGAAAGTACATTTAAATGGCTGCGTAGAGAGAAATTCAGTGACAGCGCTGTTTTCTAAAAAAATAAACCCCATTTTTGATCAAGGACATCAACTCTTTTACTGTCAACTTTCAAATTCATGTCCTGTGACGTTATATAAACTCAAGCCAGTCAAAGGTGCGGAATTGAAGATGTGGTTTGAGTCTCTCATTTATTCTAAGATGCTAAAAATGTTAGTCATGTTTGGAAACTTCATAGTGGGAAATGAGATGTTCGATATATGTTCATAACTAAAGGGATAGTTCACCCGAAAATGAAACTTTTCTGTTTTTTTACTAACCCTCATGATATCCAAGATGTAGGTGATTTGCTTGTCTTTCTTCGAGTTTTAAAGTAGATTGAGGTATTGTAAGTTTGAGGTAAAGATGGTTTTATATTTACACATTTATTCAGTGACAGCTTGTGACATGCGCCCTATATTGTTTACCTTGGTACTTTGGACGTTCGGTCTGAAATCACATGCAAGTATGACTTCAAAACAGCATTAGCACTGTTGATTTGACTTTGAACAATGTTGTACTTTGATAGGCATTGGCTGCTAATAGGGTTTCTCTATTTAGAAATTGCAAAGAATACTTTTCTGAAATTATATTATTACGGAGAAAGTCAGAATGTGTAAATATAAAACCAATTTTACCTGAATATTTAGGGATGCTCCAATCAGGATTTTTGCAGCCGATACAGAGTACACATTCCTTGTCATGGTGATCGACTGATACCGAGTACTGATTCTGATGCTTCAAGGTTTTTAATGCATTAAGCACACTTTCCCTCTAAGTTTAAAGCTTAAGAGTAGATCTAGCCTTTCCTAAGAAAATAAATTAAGGATGCTGCATAAAATACCTTAAACATATTTCTTATAACCTTTCAGGTGTGAACATTTCATGGCCAGAAGCAGCTTTACCTTATAAATATAGTGCCAGATCAGTCTCAAAATAACACATTTACAAAATAAAATTCCTACATGCACAGCACAATTCACATTTCACAAAATCCAATTTGTACATTTGTAAACACAATTCGTGAATTCACAATTAAAATCATATATATTTTCACAAAATTAATTAGATTTGTGTATTTTTGAATCATGTTTTGAATTTACATATTGAATTAGCTTTTTTTTAAATCGTTTTTATATTTACAAATTTGATTTGTATTTTTTAAATTTTTTGAGTTTTCAAATTTGATTTGTGTATTTTTAAATCCTGTTTTAAACTTCAAATTGAATTTTGTAAATGTGAATTGTGTTGTGGTTTTATGATTTTTATTTTGTGAATGTATTATTTTTGAGACTGATCTGGCTCCATATAAAAAGTCAAAAGACAGTATAAACGGGTCACTCTGCATCTGTATTTGATCTGCTATAACGTGAACACGTTGATTGCTCACAGCCCCATCCATCTTTTACCTTGTTATGTGTTGTGGCTGCTGTAGGAAATGTATAATATATGGGAGCACATGTGGGTTTTCTTCTGCCTGTAAACTCCAAAACACCAATCGAGTTATGAAATGTGATTATCGGCCGATACCAATCTTCTGCAGATCGATCGGAGCAACCCTATCAGTAAGTTGCATTGATTGAGCTAAAGTTGGTTCTTATGATCACACATTTGTTCAGTGCCAACTTGTGACACGGTCTCCATGTTCTTTACCACACTACTTCGAATATTTGTCCCAAATGCCATGCAAGTATGACTTCAAAACTATATTAGCATTTATTTGACTGTGAACAATGTTATACTTTGATATAGGGTTGCACAATATATAGTTTCAGCATTAATATTGCAATGTGATATATCGCAATAGTCAATCGGAGGATATGCTATGTTGAGATTATATTATAATTTATCATTTGCATGTGTTTTTGATGCCTGGAATTGTTTAATGATTTTTAAAAAACATTCAGGCATAAGAAATTGTACAATTTGTGACTTTAATAATGATTCATTTTATTTTGTTATTTTTATTTTTATTATTTAGTTACTGTGCTTGAATACTTTTAGAGTCGGGGAACAATAAAAGACTTTATTTTTGTTGTCTTATTCTTGATTGTATTTTCAGATTATTATGCATGAAAATACTCTCAACATGTGCAAATGCAGAAACACACTGCCAATAGCACAGACCACAACAAAAATGTGACGGGGAACTTCATAGATTGTTTATTACATTTTAATGGAGATGCACTCCTACTGCAAATATTCAAATAGAGAGATTCTAATAAGTCTGAATAAGTCTATTAAGTCTGAATTTGTGTATATAAAACCAAATTTACCCCAATGTTCTCCCAGTTTTACCTCAGTGTTACCTCAGAGTTCTCCAGTTTCCCCCACAGTCCAAAGACATGCAGTATAGGTGAATTGGATAAACCAAATTGGCCATAGTGTATGTGTGATTAAGAGAGTGTGTGAGTGTGTCCAAACACTTGGGGTTTGATGATTTATTGCACTCTCTATCTGGGCTGGGTTGCAACAGAAAGGGCATCCTTTACTGCTGGTGAAACATATGATGACCCCTAATAAAGAAGAAACTAAGCTGAAAGAATGTGAGTGAGGGGTCTTGGTCATTCATAGAATGCAGGTCTACGACTGTCAGGACTAAAAGTGAAACTAAA